>NC_136883.1:2930876-3214704 GCF_949152265.1 Phoxinus phoxinus | reverse complement strand
AACGACGACTGACTACTCCAGGACTGCGTCAGCCTATCACAGCTCTCGAAGCTGTCGATGCTCTCGAACGAATCTTGACCTCCCAGCTTACCTGAGATGGAGATTTCAGTGTCATTAAACATTCTTCACAGGCATTTTCCAATCCACATACTCAAACAGACCTGAGGCATGTTGTGTGGAAAAGAGGAGCATGTGCATGCTTCAAAATATCTTCACAGAACAGTCACTTATGACTAACTTTTCTTTTAAAAGCACATGGGCCGCATTTATAAAAGATGGACACAGAATTATCCTACATGTGAATATTAATTATTTTAAGTGACGTAAAATCTGAAAATGATTTCACAATTTTTTTTTTTTTTTTTTGTCAAATCAACTCAGGTAATTAATGTGGTTCAGATAACATAATATTTTGATTTTCTGTTGATTAGGGTAACCCTAACCCTAACCCTAAATCAATCTCCTTCATTGTATGAACTAAAACAAAATTATTTCAATGAATTGAGGCAACCAGGTAACTTACTTTAAGCTAAACCAACAATATTTTTTACACTGTGCTCATTGGCTGAAAGATGGCATTCCTGAACTTTCGGATCAAATTAATGAGGACTCTGGTCTTATATTTCTAACCAAAGAGAGGGTGCAAAGTTTTTCGCGAGTACACCAGCCAGGGAAGTTCACAAGCGGTCTAGACCCAACCACGTGGAGAAATCTAGAAGTGCTCCGCATTACACTGTGTTTCTCTTTTACAATATCCATGTGGAAATATTTGGGTTTTCTCTAATTGGAAGAAAATCAAAACAAATTGCTTCTCTATTTTGGGCCAAACTGGAGATAAAAGAGCAGTCTCGAGTGAATGTCAATTACAGAATGAAAGATAATACAGAGCTGGGCCTGATCCTGAAATCTTCAATTGAAGAAATTGAAGCCACATGCGAGTTTGGTGGCACCACAAATTCTTTCCCACGCAGGAAAAAAAACACAAAGCTGGGATTTACTGCACATAAAGCCTGCGGGCGAAAGCCTAAATCTCTGCGTTGTTCAATAATATACAAATCTCAATGTCCAACCCAAATCTGGATCATTTGTTCAGCTGCGTGACGGTTAGGCAGGCTGTTTATTCGACGAGTGGGAGTGAAACCAAACGTACGTGAGGTTACTTCATGAGAAACCGGAACGCTCTTTTCACGCTTTACACCTCTCGCTCCTTACGAGAACCTAAGGTTCACAAAAACACCTCCTACCCCAGTACCGTAACCTCACAAGGACGCGCTGACACAAAAGACGGCTACCAGCGCTCTGTGGCTTCAAACATCTCTCACTTTGAAGCAAACATCTTTGTTTTTCTCTCCTTTTCCCCCACCGCAGGCAGTCGAGTGCATCTCGAGATGGTGTATGATAGGACCACAAATAAACCCAACGGTCTACTTCATTCCCTGGCAATCGGCGCATAACTGCAGTAATGCGAGATGAGAGACTTTGTTTTCACTGCGAGGGTGATGGGATCCATGTAAGCCCCGACGCGAGATTGCAAACATGCATCTAAGACGAGAGGAATTCGCTTTTGTCTCCCAGAACGTTTATTATAACGACGCCTCAAAACTTTATCTTGCATGAACTCACAGTTTCAAAAGCATCGGAACACATGACCTTTGGCCCATACTCACCTCTGCTAATGCGGCCCACACACATGTTGTCGGGTGACACAACTTCCTGTTTGACTGAAAAATAGTCTCCCTGCTGTGGATTGAGAGGTGTGTCTCGCAGAATTACGTTTGGATAGTCGCTCTCGTATTTGAGTGACAGCAGGTCTTCCGAGCTAATCGGGTGGAGGGTCTGGTAAGACTCGGTTATGAAGCTCGGCTCGGAGTATTCGGAAGGAGGCACGCACTGAGGATGCTCAATGCCATAGTCTGGAGGAAAGGAAGACCAAGAGAACAATTAAAAAGAAGTTCATAGTGACCAAAGGCTGTCTGCACCAGGGTTATGATGCTTCAGAAATGAAATGAACATTAACTGAAATGAAGAAAAAAAAGGTGCATGTTTGATTTGAGCTGCAGCGGAGGTGAAGATTTTCAGTGAATAATGATTTAAATTAGCATATAGCATTCTTGTTAGCAAACAGTATTAAAAAAAAATTGCATTGATAAATATTAGATATTTAATTGTTTATACTCATTGCATAATGTTTTACATGTAACTTTACATGTAACTTTACATGTTACTCTTACACAGTAACTTTTTTAATTGAAATATGCAAATATAAAAATACTGGCAAATCATAGCAAGTGCTGATACTAATATTAGTGAATTTTAAAATATCATAATATTGTTGTGATGCCTAAATTCACTTTAGGCATTGAAAACCACTGATTTTAGTTGTTAGTTTTATTTTTAATTTATTTAGACAAAATAATTAATATCGACCATTTTGTCCATAAAGATGAAATTAAATATTGGTTTTAATATTGCTGATCTTCACACAAAAGAACGCAAGTCATTTGAACCACTGTCATGCTGCTTTTATATTATTATATTGCTTGACCGTAACATCTCTTTCCGTATGGAAAAGTCTATGTGAATTTATTTTTGAGTGTACTTGACATCATACATGTTTGAATGGCATAAGGCTGGGTTAATAATGGCAGAAATTTCATTTATGGATGAACTCTTCCTCTAAGGAAGGCATTAAGGAAGGTTTAACCTCCTTCACACACAGATCATTAGATCATGTCCCGTTATAGTCATGGCAGAAGCGGTGGACGTGAACGCGGGTACGGTGATGACGCACACTGAATGGCAGATACTCACTGAAAAAGTAGTCTGAGGGGTAGCGGGATTCCTGGAAACTGGAGGTCAGACCATTGACAGGGAAATGCTTCGGGTCTTCTGTGTGAAGAAAACAACACACACCACTGAAACCATGCACACTTTCGAAGCCCAAGCTGTTGAATAACAGATTCGACTCTGCGAGGCAATGCGACAGAAACTACTTTGATCTGAATGTCAGTGTGGCGTTTACTTTACAGGTTTTTCTAAATGTGACACATCTCATGCTTCCAGCATTTTATGACAAATCACAGCTTAGATTAGAACATCTACAATGTATACGTTTTGCTGAAGATGATTTACTGCACTGCTTAGCTTACTCTTTTGTAATCGACACTTTATAAATAACAGTACAACTCAAAATTCTGCATTCTGAGTTTTGGAGAGACTCTATACGTCAGTCAGATTACATATTAATGTGTCAAGTCTCTAAGTTAACCATAAACATCCTACAGTCATATTAATGAATGGTGGTAAAACAAATATAAGATATATGAATTAAATACACACACATGTATATATATATATATATATATATATATATATAAAATGTTGTATGTATGTATATATATATACATATATATACATATATATACATATATATATATATATATATATATATATATATATATATATATATATACACACAATTATATATATAATTTTATAACATACACATTTAAAATGTTATAATATTTTATAATATACAAAATAATATAACATCATAATTATACATTTAATATTAATATGATATTACTGTCTGAATCTAACATTCAGATTTCTTTAATTAATATAATAATTTATTTAAGACAGAGATATAATCATTAACTAAAACCATACAAAATGCATTATTTGAAGCAAAATAATTAATTTAAATTAAAAAAAATAAGAAATATATATGTTATGTCCGCTAGTAGCTCATTTAAAGTTGAAGTGCTAAAGAAAATTAAATATATATAATATATAATATTATATATTATATAAATAATAATATAAATAATATAAATATAATATATAATATATAATATATAAAAATATAATATTATATTTAATATATATATATAATATATATATTAAATATAATATATATATATTAAACATAAAAAAAAAAAAGACTAAAACTTTAAAATGAAAAACAGAAAATGTTATTATTTTTAAAAAATGAACAAACCCTATAATAGTGTTTCATTGATAGTGCAAGCACAGGTCGAAGCCTGGTGTGTGTGAGGATGTCTACCTTTCTGCAGCATCTCTAAGTGTTCCCAGAGGATATCACCCACGAAGTCAGGAGCCAGATCCAGGAACCGCTCTTTTCCCAGCGCACAGAGATTGGCCCCGTCCATGCTGAACTTGTGGAAGTCCACATTCTTCAGACTGAACTCATTTACCGTCCAGGTCAACCATTCTCTCACGTGGGCGTTTGTCCACTCGCGGGGATCTAGAGTAGTCAAGGTGAAAAGACATCTCAGAGTTACATGCAGATTTCATCATATTATATACTTCTTGTTCATAATCATCTACAGAAAGCGTTTGCTAAGTGAGTTTGATATGCCTCAGAAGAACTATAAACAGTCTAATATTGTGTAATGCTGATGCATACAATATTAGGTAACACTTTACAATATGGTTTGTTAGTTAACATTAGTTAACTACATTAGTTAACATTACATTTACAACATTTATTAATCTTTGTGAATGTTAATATCAACATTTACTAATACTTTATTAAAAAAATTATTAACATGGACTATGAACTAATTTGAATTAACAATGAACAGCTGCATTAACAAATGTATTGCTCATGGTTAGTTCATGTAAGTTAATATATTAACTGATGTTAACTAACGAACCTTATTGTAAAGTGTTACCCAATATGTTAGTCGCAGGTCCGGTGGCTCATGGGAAATTATCAGCTGACTTCGCTATAAATTTGATGGCATGATGGGAGGAACTGAAACTCCTGTAATTATAGCTTGCACACCAACTCTATCTCTATCTCTGTCCGCCTCGTTCTCTCTCTTTCTCGACTGTGCACAGCTATTTCCAGACCCGACTCAGACTTCAGCCACCCTACACAGCCAGCGAAGCCATCCTGCGGCCAGCCATAGTTCGGGAAGCATAACTCATAACCTCTGTTGCTTGGTGCAATGTGTCTATCTAGCAAGATCTCTTTTTAGGCAATCTGACTGTGCCGTTTCCAAAACAGCCTAATGCTGGACCAGACACGGGGAATATATGTTACTTTCAATCGACTTTTCTCTACATATTTCATTTATTTCCTCCTATTAATCTGACAAATACAAGTAGGAAAATGTGTCTAATGTCATTAGCATAGTCAGTAAGTTCTCAAATGAGTTTTTTTTGTGTCTTTTAAAGGGAAAGTTCACTTAAAACATTAAACTTCTGTCATTATTTACTCACCCTGATGTTTTTCCAAACCCGTATAATCTCCTTTTGTGTTCCATGGAAGAAAGAAAGTTATACACGTTGGGAACAGGGTGAGTAAATAATGACAGTACTTTCATTTTTTTAAGTGAACTTTCCCTTTAAGAGAGAGAGCAACAGAAATAAGATAAGAAAAATGAATATAAGATTTACTCTAAACAGTTAGAGAGATTTTTTAGAGATTAGGACCTTTAGGGATGGAGAGCCGCTGTTGCTCCCTGGTGAAGCCACTGAATGTGGCCAGAAGAGCCTGGGACATCATCTCTTTACTTCCTGGAGTCAGTAAAGGAACATCCGCACACTCCAGATCTGTTGGACCGAACACAGACAAATCGGATCATCACCCGTCACACACACTCTCAAATCAGATGAACTATACTACATTTCACAAACAAATAAATATAAATAATTAAAAAATAAGCAAATTAAACAAATAAACGTATACAAAATAAAATAAAACAAAATAAATAAAAACAATAATATATATAAAATATAAAACAAATGTTATATATATAATAAAAAATAAAATAAAACAAATAAAAACAATAACATATATAAAATATAAATTATTTTTATTATATATATATTTATATTATATATATATATATATATATATATATATATATATAATAAAAATAAAAAAATAAATAAAAATAAAAAAATAAAATAAATTAATAAAAAATACAAATAATAATAAAAAATAAAAATTAAATAAAATACCAGTATCTCATATGTAAACATCTGCAGCCTGAGCTTCGATTCCACAAAATCCCTATCCGGAGGTAATATAAGTCAGTGTACTGCAAGAGCTACATAAGAAAACCAGCAGCCTCAGCATCACACAATTGACTGCAGTGGTCCTCCATGTCTGCTGGCCATATGCACACCATCCACCTCCAGCCTGACCTCAGACTGCTTCCCAGAGCCAATGCTGGTCTGCTAACACACAGAGTGTGCCACAGGTCAGATTCGACATCCATGATCACCTTCCCACAATCCCTTCTGCACAGCAAGCTGTCCCATCTCCATGTCCAGCCATTGACAGAGGGGCCTGTGTTGGCAGGGGTCAATAGTTAGGGGTCGGAGGTCGTGGCAGAGGGTGATGATGTCACAGCAGGCTGCAGGGTGTCGAACAGACACCGCAGTGTTGGAAAGCTCGTCCTCTCTGCTCGTGGGCACCCAGCAGGACACAGAGAGGTCTTTGATGAGTTAAACAGTACCCGATGACTTCCACTGATCCAATTAGGACTGCCGGGGTGGCAGTTCGAGAGAAAGAAAGGGTCTAGAAAACCCCCTGAGGGTCTAAAGAATGCCATAGAGCCGAGCAAAGGACCGCTATGCGCTCAAAGACATGCTGGATGTACGGTGAGGGGTGATTGTTCTCTTACTGGTGGCCGTCAGAAAACGTCAGACTGTGACTCAGGCACGGTGTATTTGTCTGGGAGCTAAATGCACAGTCCAGACTGTGGTAAGCGAACACTGTGTTTTTTTTTTTCGCTGTCTGCGACTGCTTTTCTACTGACACCCAGATGTTCTGGCATCTCCGCGCGGTTTTTAAACTGCCAGCCCTGGGCGCCGTATGGGTTTGCACTCGCTGTTGTCGATCCACATCACGACATAACCCAGCCAAGAATGCACAACAGCTGTCCCTGCTAACCTCATTCCCTCTCCTTCTCGCGATCTGCTACCCTGGTTGACTCGGGGAACAGGGAAGGATTTGCAGTGATATATCATGCAGAGTGTCTAAATGGAGAAAAACAATGTAGTGCTCTTGTGTGATTGGATTAGAGCGAGATGCTGCAGTCTCCATTTACAGTGTTTAATTGTGCATTAGAGCCAGCTGGACGTCAGAGGCTTCATTCACGACTAGAAGAGCCCCATTTTCACATCATACAAGACACAAGGCCAGAACTGCCAAAAAAGACCCTGGTAAAGGAAACATGTTTTACTTGGACAAAATGACACAGCAGCTTAACGAATTACAGGTTAACTGACAAACGCAAAGTGCCTTGTGAACAATAAAAAAGTGATTTAAAATGGTTATATCTTTAGATGACAAAAAGTGACAGCTCTTGCAAGCTGTGTATTCAAATATAGAGCGTTTGAGCATGCTATGAAAATCAAATCAAGAGATTATTTTTCTGTTAATGTATGAATCATTTGAATTACGCTTGCTTTAAAAAAAATAAAAAAAAGTATTCACTTGGCAAAAACCATGCATCTGCAAGGCCACCTGAAACCAAAGGATAGTGAGCTGTTTTCAAAGAAAAACTTTAATCTCCATGCTCTTCATCAACAGATCTCATCTGCATGCACTGAGAGAACTGGAAGATGTATTCTGCAAACTCAAATTATCATTGACCAATCACGCTGAGGCAACAATCAAACATGCTCCGTCCACTTTTATATACTATTGGAAGTCAATATACTAATCATCCCGTTCTCATAGTTCCTGCCAATACATGATTCACTGATTAAATATAAAATTAACTGATAAAATAAATGAATCACACATTCATTTTAATCCCCGTGTCTTCTTTGTTGAAGTCAAATATTTAGTTAAATGTTCATCACATTGCTTTTGGATTTGTTTTTAGTTCATTTAGTTTGATTTGTTATCCATTTCAAGACTTACATTCATATAAAGATATTGTTCACTTAAATACTTGAAATGTAGTAAACATGATTTACTTTTTGGCAACTTTCTTGACTACTTTAAATGGTGATAATCTTCAATTCAACTTTCCACACGGTATCACATGACACTTTATTGGAGGAACCAACCCTATCTTTCAACGAAGCAAATGAATACCTCAGCAGGTGAAGTTCAACGAATGAAATGATGATTATATCAATTTCCATAGAAAGTAACTAAACATCACTATTAGCTATAAATATGAATCCACGGTGAGTCTGTCTACTGAACCACATTAGGCCTGAAAACCTTCTTAACTTACAGTAAAAGCACAGGTGTGTATTGGGTGGTGGGGTTGAGAACAAATCCGCCTGTCTCAGCTGTGCATTAGTAGGGGGCTGTGAAATTGTGATTATGGTCACGAGGCCCTGGTGGTCTCTAGGAGTTGGGTGGGGTGGGGTCGGATGATTCACTTATCTGTAATGTGAGAGCATCCAAGACAACATGAATGGAGTCCCCAAAGAGATGACATCACTGTTGGCATGACCACAGAGTCCCCGCCCATCAAGTCCATTCAGTGTTTTCCATGGTACATTCAGTGGTTTAATGATTTGCACACATCTAGCCAGGGCTGATATTCAGCCTAACAGATCACACATTGTTTATAGTGTTAATGGTTCGTCCTAAAATTAGACACACTTCAAAGAATGTTTCTGCATTTATGTCTGTGTCCGGGGTCTGCCTTAAGTGCGTGAGAGACAGCGAGTGGGTGTTTCATAAAAGCCAAATAGCTCATTTGAGTCCTTCAATAGTATGGACAGTGTTAAAGCTTCTGAATCTTTTTTTTGTGCTTTGTGTCTGTGTGTCAAATTAGCATATCTCACCACATATTTCTTTCTTTCTGTTTCAATTCAGAGATGCATATGCCATCAAAGTGCATTCTGAAAATAAGGTTGTTCGAGGGTGTAGAACAAAAAAATGTTTCAACCCGCAATAAGTCAGGTTCTGGCCTTTGACAAATGTGTGTCTCAGCAGGGTGTCAGGGTGGGCCATAAAACACCTTCAGTTCTTTATCTCTCGCATTATCTTTCACAGAGTGTTAGACAGCAAGACTGTTAAACCTGGCCGGCATGAAGGAGGACCATTCACACAGCAGGTCTGTGCTGAACAAGGCACGGTCTAGGGTGGGGGATCCAGTGAGAGAAGTGCTTGTTCTGCCCACTGTTTAGATTTCCATCTGAAAGCATGCAGACCGGGCCGGGCCGAGACAGGAATAGCAGCGGCCCACGATCGAGCTCCCAAAGGCCATGCAGAGCCCGTCCACCCTGTCGAGGTCATGAGTCGGGGGCTTTCCCGCCCTGGAACACTGTGGTTATTCTTAGGGACCCAGCCAGTGGGTGCCCCGGGTTCACTAGATGGTCTAACCCACTCACACACACACACATAAATACACAACACCACCATCAGTGGGTCACACAGTGAGCATTCAAATCACAATGACCGACAGGAACCACTTTAAAATGGGCATTATTCAACAAGTTATTGCTTTAAACAATTAATTGTTAAGTCTGGTAGGGTTGAAATGGTACCACTACTGGTACCTATAGATCTGCTGCTGACAAGCCATAACCGTTTGCACTACCACAATCTAGCTCTTATCAACCTCTTTTCCATCTGCAATCATGCTTTTGAACTGTCCGCAACTGGCATGCGATGCATTACAGAGATACGTATAGCAATGCTACTATGCATACTGCAGAGTAAAGCGGAGGCAGTTTGCAGCATGCAAATTAAAAGCGCATAACTGCATTGCGGGAGTGAACACCTCAAAAAGACCATGAGAGCACATGGATCAGTGAATCAAACTGTTTAGACTTCTGAACAAACAAATGATGATCTTGACAAACAGTTTACTTTCAGCGACATTCTTCCTAGAAACCTCTAATAACCTCCTCTACGTTTACCTGAAATTGCAGCACTTCATGAGGGAAAAAAAAAAAAAAGTTTCCAGCACTGGATATAAATATGACCAAAAGCATTTCTGATCAAAGTGAATTCATATACGAGTAGTCAGTCATGCCTGAGCTAAGTTTATGAGCAAGCAGCTTTCAGTACCAGGGAAATGAAGGAAGGAAAGCTCTGCATGCAATTAGCAAGCCAATGGCTAATGTTGTCTGCTATTGTGGATCCAGCCAATGGCCAACAGATGCATTCTCTGTAAATGAATTCCCCAAAGACCGCATTGTTTTTATGTATCACACCACACATTCCTGCCTGGTTTTACAATCGCTAATGTGGATGGGATTTTTCTGTAAGCTTGTTCTGTATTTGTGACCTAAAAACCAATGTGCCTTTGAGTTCAGTTCTAAATGGACCAATTACACAATTAACTGTACGTAGAGTAAAGTACCACAGCTGCAACAATGAAAAGAGTTCACAAGCCCAAAATAGATGAATGGAAGGCTGGAAAAGAAGATGTAATGTTCTAAAATACACAGCAAACTGCAGAACAGAACGGTGTGCTAAAGCATCATCAAAGCAACTAAAGTGATGCATCTTTTCAGTAAAATTCTCTATGGTGACAAATGTCAACATCAAATGTGTCAGAAAGCAGAAGCAGTGAAAAGCAGAGTGGCATGATAAATTAAGTCTCAGCAGTTTTTAACTATGTAAGAAATATTTAAATGCCTTGAACAGGTTCCATTTGCACACTCTCAGAAGTAAAAAAAAAAAAAGTCAGACTAACCCTGCTTTATGAGAAAGGGGCGAGTTGTCGAATTCCACCATGTTCGTCTTGTGTAAGTGAACAAAGTCAAAAACTAGCCCTCATTATGACTGCCTCTTGGAACCGGTCCAGACACCTACACAGAACGCCTTTAACTGCCTCATCCCTAAATCACCCGAGCAGAGCCTCTCTGTCAGAAATATGTAGATAGCAGGGAGAAGGTTGAACGAGAAAGTGTCCCAGCTGTGGCGGCTCTTGTGACTGCCAAGGATCATGTGCCTTCTATTCAGCTGTACATCAAGTAGCACTCACAAACTGAGAGAGACTGTAAACCTAGCTACAGCCAAACACCTGGACCTCTGAGAACAGCTCAAGATCCCATATGTAACCAGACTGGTAGCCAGAAGCGTTCCGTCAATATGCCTCTAAGGTAGGAAATGTGTTCAAAGAGGTGGGACAAAAGTAGGAAAATTACAAAACCAGCTCTGACTACTGAGCCCTAAAACAGGTGACTTGGATACACCGATGGGAGAGCTGAATCTGGAAACAGGTCTTCCTCTGCCTCCCTAAACTGTGAGACACGTAGCTAGAACCAGTCGGGATGCCGCTCTGATCTCAAAACCAGACCCAACGCCACACTGTCCGTTGTACTCGGTAGACATCTGCAAAACAGCCCCATCAAAAAAACAAGAGTGGCATGGAAAGACAGGCACCGGTCCGGCTGGCTTACTCACCTCAAGGGCCTCCCACCACCCAGGAGGTGGTCTGGAGCCCACCAGAGAGCGTCAGAAGGACTGGGAAGGGCTAATGTCTTATGGGAGGAGGGGTGGGTGCTGGAGTCAGCTCGGCAGGGGCTGTGACTCAGTAATTAGCCTGTAGCACGCGGCGGGGATGAGAAGACAGCACTAGGCAGACGCCACATCAGGGGCCAGGGAGACGAGGCAAGAGCCCATGTGGCCCACAGACGGTAGAGAGACAAATTCAAGGGAAAAAAAGAGAGACATGGAACATAGGGGAGAAAATGGGTGCCGTAAAATGTTGGAAAAAATACACTGTGGTTGTTATTTCTTCCCTGCTCTGGGACATGCTGTGTCTTTTGCTTTTGTTTTGGTCTTTTGAAGTTCAGAGAAGCAGGGCCAGAGATAACTGTTGGGAAGACTTCAAACTGAAACACAGTGAAGTGGGTCAGGACGGCTTTCGCAATGCTACGGTGAAAACGGCTCTGACGTATCGTTCAGTCATTCTGACGCATGTAACGATTCAGAAAGAGTTTGTTTGTGCTGTTACTTTGTGGCAATAACTTGAACGAATAAAGGCTAGGACCTGCCTTCACCCTTTGATGAATACACTTTAAAGGGAACAATAAAAATGTGTGTTCACCAGAAAGAATTTCTGACAGGGGAGTCATTAAACCAGTGGACATTCTGTGAAGGGGTAGTCATTCACGAACAGTAGGCAAGACTTTCTGATCTAATAGTGTTTCATCTTTGCCTCAAGGCTTGAGTCTGATGAATCAATTCTGAGTTTTAAATATTAACCCAGTCACCTCTTAAACCTTTTGCATGCCCAACACCTCACGTTAGTAAATTCTTTCTGAAGTGACTCGTACACTCGTACACAAACTATAAAAATTGTGTTCAGGCTGAGTCATTTGTTTGGCCCACATCCAGAGACCCACATCAGACTAACCTTGATTGCCTAGGTCTGTATTTGCACAGCTGTCAGGTAAGCAAGGCATGCTTAGGCCTGGCAAAAGTGTGAATAGGCTGACATTACAGAAACAGATCTCTTATGTAACTTGGGAATCTAAGTCATATTCAAACACAATCTCAGAAGGTTGCAAATATGACTACCTGCTTGAATTATCATCTCTCCACACACCTAATAATGCAAGGCTGGTGCTTTTGTACTAGTGCCCAGTGTGTTGGTATCTAAAGCAAGGGTGTGTGAGCGGGGCCTAGCAGGGGTTTGGGATGAGAGAGTGCAGTGTCTTAATCAGATAAAAGTGGGCAATAGGCAGCCCACCCAATCCTCAGACATTCCTGTCACTCACTGAACCTTGAGACGGACATGGGGCAAGAGTGAGAAAGAGAAGACGAAATATCCTCATCAAGGGTTATTTCTCTAGGACGAAATGAGTGGGAGGTGACCCCTGGCTTTCTCTCATGTTGTTGCTGACTCATTTCACTGTGCTAAGTAGTCTTTGGGCAAAGATGAAAGGATTGACCCCATTATCGAGCATTTTGACTACGCCCCTTTCAAAGCCTTGTTCGAAGACTTCTGGAACAGCAAAACTGGCTGGGTTGGAACAGCATAGCAGATGTTACATGGGTTTATATTTGACCATAAGACCGTTCTAACATCTGTGCTGCACCACAACACATGATTCGTACTTGTGAATGACTTGAGCTCGCATGGTCAATTTCTCAGGTAAACACTTTTGCTTCCAGACTCGCTGTGGGTACTTGGAGATTGTTTTGTGCTAACTCCATATTCAGTCTTATTTTAGCAATTCAATTAATGAATGTAAGTGTGTTTATCGAGGCTGTCCTGCTCTTGTGTAGGTCCTATTGTCTCTTCATGCACTACATGTCTCCGGGGTAAATCAGATAATCTTGGCTGAACTATAAACAACTTTTGTGTGACTCTTGATTGAATTCAACCATTCATCACTTTTGTATAAACAGAGTCAAAAAGCAAATGGGGGCGGGGGAAGGCGGGCTTGTTTTTGTACTAGCCGTTGTCTTCAAGACACAGCTTGCTTGTCTTGATTTAAGACTCAATACAAACCGGGATCAGGTGCTTAATGTCTACGGCCTCTCCGCATTAATGATGCCTGCCCGTTAGAAACTATCATCTGTGCCAGTCTGCCAGAGCTTTACACTCATACAGGCACTTTGTGCAGAACATGGGACCCACAAGGTGCACAGATACATTCTTCCAGAAGACTAAAGTAGCAGACTAGCAGTAAACATGTCTTACGTGGATTTTACGGTCTTTGCCAGTAAGCTGCGTTCACCCTGGCCTGAACACTCACGGTTGACTGAACTCGGGGGAGCTTGTCTTGAGAAATTGTTTTGCAAGATAGCACGATATTTTGGCAAACCCCGCTGCAAGTATCAGCACTTTTTTTTTTAACAGCACACAACTGTTTTTCCATGCGAGGGGAAAGCTTGTGCTTGTGTGTTGGTGAGTGTTTGCACATGTTCATGTGCCAGTGCATTTGTAAATGTAAACTCTGCGACTTTGTGTGAAAAGAGAGCCGCCCTGTGTGCATGCAAGATATGCAAGTGTGGTAATGATTCATACCACATCTTGCACATCGCACTAAAGTCATTATGTTTTAGCTTTCGTTCTGACATGCAAAGGTGAATGCCTTTTTTTCCATGATGTATTAACAGCTGGTGGTGTGTGAGTCTGTGTGAGAGTTAGGGAGTCAGAAGTATGTGTGTATAGCCATCAGCTGTGGTCGAAGCCAGTCAGCATTTTATCATAGGGAAACTAGCGGCCACTGAACTTACCCTGCCCTTCCGGGCCAAGGAAGAGGGTCATATTCTTAAAGAGTACAAGTACATCGGGCCAAGGCATGTGCTAACACTAATATCCCACTTGCATACTCGTCGCTTTATTCCAGTCCTCAGGAGTACAGAGGGGGAGTGTGAGACTGCTGACTACTTAACCAGCATGGCATCTTCCCTCCCTCTCTCCATCCCTCCCTCCCTCCCTTCGCCCTGGTCAGGCATGCGGCCCCTCCTGAGGCAGGCTGGGTCAGCAGCGGTGGGGGTTAATGGATGTGGTATGAATGGACAGTGAAGCAGCATCATGACAAACTTCATTCAGTTGACACTGACCACTCTTTAGCCAAGAGGGAATTTCCCTGCCATGACAAGCATGCATGAGATTGCACAAGCATACTCGCATCAAAACACAAAGAAAGAAAGAAAGAAAGAAAGAAAGAAAGAAAGAAAGAAAGAAAGAAAGAAAGAAAGAAAGAAAGAAAGAAAGAAAGAAAGAAAGAAAGAAAGAAATAAAGAAAGAAAGAAACTTTAATCTCTAAGTAACATAGATTGCTCATAATATCTGCATAAAAAGAAAAGAAAGCCCAGGGCTCAGCCAATGACCACATAATGAACTTACACTAAATGCACAAGCACATTAGATGATGCAATGTTCTGAAAGCCAGCTCGACATAAAAATAATGGCTCTTGTAGTTAAAATTCAAGCCTGCTGGACATGCATGAAATGAAACACAACTATGTGAAACGGTAAAGTGTGTCATGTCATGAGAGGCCATGTGTGGCAGTCAACATCAGTCTGGTGTCAGACTCTTCATGTACAGTATTTGCTAAATGAATATGTTGCTCTCATTCTTGCAACGTAGCAATAAAATAGTCCAGTTTTTAACATAATCAATATAGCTGCTCAAATGACAATAAAAAGACTAAAATATGTCTGAATATCCTAATACAACACCACAGTTTTTATTTCCTGCTGATAACATGTGTGGCATGTACAGAGTTGTCAACTATAAAAGTGAAGATTGACTGATTAAAAGTGAAGATTAAAAGTGAAGTTCAAATAAGAGCATGTTTACATGACTGGTGTAGGTCACATGACCAGAGCTGTTAATTGCAATCAGAAAGATCCATAAAATGAGGCATCATGTGTAAAGCATGCTATAATACACATATTATTTTAATATATGATTAATACAACATTTAAAAAGTGTAAACATAATCTATAATCGCTGCCTTATGATCGGGTCACATTTGTGGCCAGTGGGGGGAAAAAACACCATTCTGAATAAATAACTAATTGATTCACATTATAACATTTAAAAGAAAATGAAAAAACATGAAAAACATGAAAAATATAATAAAGTAAAAAAAATCAATACCTTTTGCCACAAATGCCTGACAGTACAACATTATGTAGTCTATATATGCAACTTTTTAATGGGTCTAATTGAGCATTTTTTCCCCACCGGTTATAAATGTGATCACATATAAAACATATTGTACTGACTTGGTTGAAATTAGGCTATCCAATGAGTAAACTACATGTGCTCACTTATCTGGGTAGGAATCTGGGATAAATTGATTAATAGTACTACTATATTACATAATAAAGACTATTTGCATAGCACTAAATCAATGACTGGCACATCTGGAGCGCCACACGCAGGCTGCTATAGCCTACCTGTCTATCACTCGCTGATCAAACACATTTTACGTTGCAACGAGTTTCGGAAATGTTCTGTTTGTCATCAAATCTCTATCTCGATTCCAATGCATTTTTTTACAAAGGCAAGACATCATGCACAAAAGTTATTCATAACTGACAGGACAAGTGACGAAGACGCGTTTTGCAATGCAAAATCAAAACGATATGAGAAAGCGTAGGCTACTTACCGTCTACTTTTTCAGATTTTATTATAGTTAACGGCTTAATATCGACAGCTGCCGTCATGGTCACGCATTCAGTGTAGAAAGTCTGTTTGTATGTTTTTAGTCCCAAACGTCTCCTCCAAAGTCCGTCTATGTGCCGGGAGTCTGTTAGAAATAACACAGGTTTTCCCTTGTCAAGATCCGACCTCTGAAGTATTGAAGTGTCTCTCTTCCTCCCTCTCTCTTTCTCCGCTCTATCTCAATCAGTCTTTCATTCCCTCCCTCTCTCTCCTCTGTTAGTTACCCCGGTCAGGGCGGTTCTGTGTGCGGCACGGAAGAGGCTGATCCCCGCGTAAAGGGGGAGGCGTTACTCGCTGATTCAATTCAATTCAATTACACTTCACTCTGCTGTCTCCCTGGACGCGACGCACGGGACGCACGCGACGCCACGGCACGGAAGCGTTGAAGCTGCTCGTCATCTCAAAACATTTACCAACCAGACTAATCAGCTGTGAGCTCAATATGTAGCCTATACATTTGCAGCGGAGATACAATAAAATTGACTTTGTATATTTGTAATAATTAACTTTTATTAATACAATATTTGTAAATAGGCCTACTATTTTGAATCAGTGCGCAGTATTTAGGTATCCTCTATCGGAAGGATTTCCGCTTTATGAATATGAAAAAATATATATTTTGAATATGCTATAGGGCTATGTATATTTTTATAATAATAAAAACAATCACACAAAAATGCACACAGTCATGCTAAATGAAAAAAAAAAAAGAATACATTTGGTAAGTAAAAACAATTATAAAGATGGTCATAAAGTATGAATTCCTGCTTTTCGGTCTCTGCACTGTCTCTTTTTCTAGCTCTGCATCTTAAGAGCAAGGTGAATATTTACCAGTCATTACAATCTGCACACATCTTGTTTTCTATTGGCTGTGCACAAGACTCGGCACTCAGCTTCTACATGGTTTTCCACGATTGTGAGTCATGCGTAAATAGGACATAGTAAATAGGCATAACTGTAAATACTGCACAGTTATGCCACCACTGTGCATGAAGAAAAAAATCTGTGAAAAACACCCTTTTCATATTCAAATGTGGGTTTTGCATCCCCACCCTTTCAATTTGCTCTAAAGTGAAGCTCCACCAATGAGACGGCGCGTTGCGTTTGTGTGTACAGTCATCAGGAATCACGAAGCTGTGATTACATCTGACCTGGAAACGAGTTTGCTCATTTCTTGGGCACAATGGCCACTTAAATAGTAATGGGAACTTCCCATTTGTTAATTTCACTTACTGTTACACACAGAGAAGCTGATATTGACAAAGAGAGCAGTTTCACAAACAAACGGAGATCACATATTGTCCATCATCTGTGTGAATAGTCTTGAGCAATTTCTTCATCTTAATGAAAACAGTTGCCTAACTCCACTGATGCAATCTACTGCCGAAAGTGCCATATCACCAAAATCGTTCACAAACGTCCGTGTACTTGCATGTGCTGTTCTTTAAAAGCCAAGACAAGCTGACCTCCAAATGATGAATGCGACACACCTCACTCTCTCAAGGAAAAGCTGCCAAGGACAAGAAAACTATTCAGTCTATTTAAAAACACTGATAAACAGTGTATTCCGCTGGCTCGTGTTTTAGTATCTCATTTGTCATTGTGAATGGCTGATGCTATGCTCAGCTGAACTCTCACCGGAGCGCTGGAATCATACAAGGAACTAAAGAGGATAAAAAGATATGTCTCCCGTCTGGCTAATAGTCTGCAAATGATCTGAAAGTAACGAGTGCTCTCATAACTTCGACCCAGCCCTCATAAACACCTCAGCGTATTTCCTGCCCACCTTGACTAGATCAGTAAAACTCCAAGCCAGGATTTTACAGAGGATCCTCTCGCCACACCAACAGTGAGAGATTTGAGTCATTGACAACTTTTGGAGCCCTACATTTCTAATAAAAACCTTGAAAATATATATATATATATTTAATTTTTTTGGGCCAGCTGACCAATCAGACAATATATACTGTAGTGTATATTAATTGGTCAGCTGGTCCAGTCTGCTCTGATTGATTAGCTGGTTCAGTCTGCTCTGATTGGTTAGCTGGTCCAGTCTGCTCTAATTGATCAGCTGGTCCAGTCTGCTCTGATTGGTCAGCTGGTCCAGTCTGCTCTAATTGGTTAGCTGGTCCAGTCTGCTCTAATTGGTCAGCTGGTCCAGTCTGCTCTGATTGGTCAGCTGGTCCAGTCTGCTCTGATTGGTCAGCTGGTCCAGTCTGCTCTGATTGGTCAGCTGGTCCAGTCTGCTCTGATTGGTTAGCTGGTCCAGTCTGCTCTGATTGGTTAGCTGGTCCAGTCTGCTCTAATTGGTCAGCTGGTCCAGTCTGCTCTGATTGGTTAGCTGGCCCAGTCTGCTCTAATTGGTCAGCTGGTCCAGTCTGCTCTAATTGGTTAACCGGTCCAGTCTGCTCTGATTGGTCAGCTGGCCCAGTCTGTTGTGATTGGTCAGAAGTGTAATTCCCCTTACCATAGCCGGTGCGGTTCAGCTCCCAATGCTTCATGAGCAGCTGTGAACTATTATATTTGCGGTGTATAACTATGGCATTGATTTTGGAAGTTCATTCCATATTTTGCTGCCCTTGCAGTGATAAAACAGCGTCTCCTCAAAGCGAAATCTACCTAACTGTTCTTTGTGGGCGGGTCAAAGCAGCTAGTAGGCAAATGTACAACATGGTGACGTATAAGTCATGTAAATAATGTCAGGACTACAAACGAGACATTTCAGGCAAAGGTTTTCTGTTGGAGAAATTAACTCTCTTTGCCATGGACTTTGTGTAACTTTACTAATCGTTTACACAAACACCTGTCCTACAAAATAAAACTGCCGCACTCTAAAACAGTGCTCAAACCTCAATGAGTGTATATCCGGTTGGATTTGACTCACGTTGTGAACAGCTGAAATTCAATTGAATAAATCAAATCACCCTACTTATGGATTTGAGGAAAGATTGACTCGTGTCTAAAAGGAGGTGAATGGAGGTGGAGGGATGAGGGCCTGTGACTGCTTTAACTTAATTAGTTGCCATGGTAACAGATTGCCTTAGCAATTTTCATGTGCTGATCCGCTCGTTTCCTAAGTGGAGCCCAACGGTTTTGACAACTGTGGGAACGGCTGCCTAGAACACTTAGCCACGTCATCGCCGATTGTTGCGTTTCCGTAAAACTAATTCTGACCTACCGTATTTTCCACAAAGAGCTTCAGCGATGGAAACCTGATGTAAGAAATGTGACCAGCTCAGGTCTCTGTATTCAGAATAACCCTATTAGCCAGGTCAATATTAGGCTGCGAGTACGCCGGTGCACATCTGCAAGTGCTGCTGAGAGGCCGGGGAGCCAGCGTTATTGATTAGGTATGGATTTTGAAACAGGGATTCTACAGAGTGTCCATTAAGCTGTCTGGATAGTGTTTCATCCGACAGATATGAGCGATTATGGAAATGGCTGAGCCTTTATGGGGCTTCTGTGGTCGCAAGAACCCGTCAATGAGAGCTGGAAGGGGGAAGGGATCTTAATGGAAGGAGGGATCTCTCACGTCTCCCCCTTCTGTCACTCACTCATTCACTCGTCCGCTCGACCCCCTCTCACTACCCGCTTTGTTTTAAGTCTTAATGAGCTCCTTGCATGTAGTTTTAAAAGGATAGACCAGGCTCCCTTGCGCCCAGAGGCGGCCATTAAGACTAATGGGGTTGCTGACTAATATCAGAGCCAGAGGTTGCTGAGTGGCCCTTTTCTTCTTATACTCCCGGCCTGCAGTCTGTCACTGCTATTTTGATACCAGTTTAATCATCTCTGTTGAATCAAGTCTGATTGGATGCCTTGGCTGTTTTTGAATCCATTAAAGGAATGGTTCGACCAAAAATTAAAATGATCTGATAATTGACTCTCCCTCAAGCCATCCTAGGTGTATATGACTTTCTTCTTTCAGCCGAATACAATCAGAGTTATGTTAAATAATATCCTCACTCTTCCCTGCTTTTCAATGGCATTGAATAGTGTCCAAAAAAGTGCATCCATCCACTATAAAGTAATCCATACGTCTCCAGGGGGTTAATAAAGGCCTTCTGAAGCGCAGTGATGCGTTTTTCTAAGAAATACATGTTCATAACTTTAAATATTAGAAGTCTAAAGCTGAAATTTTCAAGACAAATGTCGGAGGATTTCAATGTAAAAGAAGAGGAGCTACATCATACGTCGGGTCAGAGGTCATCCTTCTGCTGGAACTCGATTTTCTGTTGAACGTGCGCACGGCTGTTGCCGGAAGCCAGTAATTATGGATTATAAAGTTTTAAATATGGATATATTGGTAATTCTTTATTTTGATGGTCCCTTTTGAACATTCTGTTGACTTTAAGTAACTTTGCAACTTCATGTAAACTATCAGTCATTAGATTATTAGTAGACTGTCTGGTTCATATCTGCTAACACTTTATTTTGATGCTCCTCAGCAGACATTCAGCTGACTATAAGTCACTACATGTCAAATTATTCTAACCCGAACCCTACCAATCTACTAATACTCTAATGGGATTTAGTTGACATGTAGGTGCAACGTTACTTATAGTCAATGAAATGTGTTAATATAACTCAGATTATGTTTGGCTGAAAGAAGAAAGTCATATGGCTTGAGAGAGAGTAAATGATGAGATAATTATCATTATTCTTTTAATCTCAAATGTTTTTGAAGGAAGCCTTGGTGAACATAAATCATAATTATCCCAAATCTTCTGACCAGTAGTGTATTCGATCCATGAAGGTTTCAATTGTAGTGTCCATTTGCCAATTGCTTCATTCAGCGGTCAGATATAATGTTCACTATCATGGATTAATTTTCCCATGTTTCTTCTTGTTGGCCACTGAATTATATGATGGAGAATCTTGTAAATCAAAAATCATTGTTTACCAACCGGTCCTGACCAGAATAAGTTATCGGCTAACAACTGGTTCTAAACCGTAGGGTAACAGGATTATGTACATTGAAGAAAAAAAAGGTAAATTAACTGGTTTGAGTAAAACATTTTTAAAATAAAATCATGGATTCAACCTAAATACATTAATTTAGCAGCAAAAATAATTATTTGTATGGATTAAATTAGGTCAGAATGGCTCTTTAACACAGCTTCTCACTCTTTACAACGTGGGTAGCCAAAGCTTCTGGAATTATAAGACATTTCTGCATGAACACGGGGGAGTTTTGGTTTTGATTCATAAAATTGAAATTCATTCATTCTCCAACTTGGATCGCAAGAGACATCTTAAGTTGTTGACTCCCCAAAACAAGCAGTCTCCAGGATACAGCGAAGGAAAAACTCCTTCTGGCCCGTCACACTTACTGGAAGCATGTGCTTTGCCTCACAACTCTTCATAGTTGTATGGGAATTTACCCTGAGGAGAGAGTCAGGCTGTGTTAAGGACTTCATTAAGCTTCAATCATGAAGCTTCACCCTCTCTGGTGGAAGACACAGCTCGTCTGATCTCCACTGTGCTGTTGTCATGGTTTCCACAGTTATGAGGCATCAGATCAGGCCGGGTGAGAGTTGAGCGGCGCAACATCAGAATAATGCCTACGATCAACAAACAAGCCATGGATGCTAACAGGAAGAGTTTATGCATGACATGAAATTGAATTTATTCTAGGAATAATTTGCATCTGTCATAGCATTATGGTCTTTTTTTCTGAAAATACAAATGGTAAAAATCTTGTTTTTGAAAAATGTTGTACCTTAAAAACTGAGAGGCACTGGCTTAATTATATTTGGAGCTTGTTGGACACAAACCAAAACATTCAGCAATCAAGCGAATGGCACTAGTGTAAAAACAGTTCACATTTTGTAATTTGTTTATGGCAAAGAACCAATTGTTCTAATTCTATACCACACTGTACAAACAAAACAAAAAATATATTTAAGTAATTGAAGTGTGTTTGTTTGAAGTTTTCTACCTCAAAATGTCACGTTTTATTCAATGTTTCTTGCCAATTCTTTGTGAAATTTTCAAGAAATTTTGAAGAGTTTCTACACAAATTTTTAATATGAATTACAGTTTTTTTTACAGTCGCTAGGACACATTCAATACTTCGGTCACTTTTTCTTCACTCTTCAGCACAACAGAAGTGTATGTGGGCTAAACTGTGGATCATTTATCATTGCTTTGGCACAAAATGCATTCAATGACGACATCTTTCAAATTACATGAATTATTTTCTCACTTCGACACAACAACCGCCACAACTCTGTGTGTCTACAGGCCAATCTGGACACGCTTACACACTGATCTCTGAACTGTTAGACTTAAGTTCAAAACAATTACATTATACAAAACTGTATACGACAGCATTTTGCCACATTTCTACAGTAATATTGTAATGAAATATATTTTGAATCTAAAAATGAAACCAACCACAGCTGACTCCTGTCCCTGTATTGGTGGATGGTTTGTAGACAAATGTGCGTACTTTGGAATTACTAAAGAAGACATAAAATATATAAAGTATTGAAACATCTTGCATCATGTCTGATTCATTCCAGTAACATATATTGCAGTGAATTGTAAAAAAGTAAAGAGGTAGAAGAAAGAAAGCATTTATAGAGGAACACATTGCATAATGCTCCTGTTGTTAGTGTTTTTTAGGTCATTGTTTTGTGGGTGATAAAGTGTGTTTGTTGGCTGTCAACCTTTGCTAGTGTTGTGGAAGAGTGTGTTGATCTGAGACATGTACGAAGTGATTTAGTTTTAGTGCATTTTGAATGTGAAATGAACCGCTGTGCCGAGCTGAACGCTGGTTGGGAGAACTGTGTGAAGAGTTTTGAAAAAGTGACCTAAGTATTGAGAAATGTGTCCTAGCAACTGTTAAAAACTGTAAAAGTAAACACTAAATTCTGATAAATAAATAACAAAAATAAATCCATAGTCCATAAACATAAATCATTTTAGCTTAAATTAATGTTTAGTTTTAAAAATGTATATTTATTTGCTAAATAGCTGACACGGTTCGCCACATGGTATTTACTGTAATGCTGCAATATAAAATAAAGCAACATTAGGGACTTTCTCACAGAGATACTGATCATTAAACAATGTAGCATTCACACTTCTATACACACACACACACACACACACACACACACTACACAAAAGACAAGTGTGTCTGCTACATTTTTTTTTGTGTGTGTGTGTGTGTGTGTGTGTGTGTGTGTGTGTGTGTGTGTGTGTGTGTGTGTGTGTGTGTGTGTGTGTGTGTGTGTGTGTGTGTGTGTGTGTGTGTGTGTGTGTGTGTGTGTGTGTGTGTGTGTGTGTGTGTGTGTGTGTGTGTGTGTGTGTGTGTGTGTGTGTGTGTGTTTAGTTAATGAGGACCCTGGAAAGCAGATGGGGGTTTCACCGATGGGGAACTGGTTGAACAAAGGCTAAGCTCTTTCTTATCAATTAGCTCTGCTAAAAAGTACATCTCTCTCCTCCATTAGCTCCACCACGTGTCCGCCATTCACCCCATTGTGTGGCAAATTAAATTACATCCCTCCATCTCGCCCCGTCTCCTCCTCCCCTCTCTAGACGTCTCTGCCCCCCAGTCTTTCACACACACACACACACACACACACACACACACACACACACACACACACACACACACACACACACACACACACACTGACAGCAGGCCGCAGTGCTGCTGCTCCTCAGTCCATTGATCTGAGAGGTCAGAGGTCGGCTGTCTTATTGAATCCATCATATACTGCAGGAATGCAATGATACACAGGCCGTGTGCCTTTAAAACACTGTATTCATTAAATCACACTTGTGTTGTTCCACATCTGTGTGACTTTCTCTCACTTGTGAAACATAAGATCTACACAGTATGAACTGTTTTATCCCAATGAAAGCAGATTTAACTCAATTATTTCGCTCAATTAAAATTGCCTTTAAAGCATCAATGACACACACACGTTTCGACATCACTAGCACCTGCCCAACAATACAACCACAAAATGAGATTTTATTTGTTCCTCATTCAAGTAATGTGGTACTTTTATGGTGCTTTTTACATTTTAAAGACTTAAATAAATATCCATCATCGACTTTCTCTGTATAGAAGATACACGCTAAAACATTATGATTTACATTGCGATCCTTTATGTTCCACAGATAACACAACTCGAAGGCGAGTCTATGACGAAATGTTCATTTTTGTGTGAACTGTCCCTTTAATTATGCAAATTCAGAATGTTCTTCTTGTGTAACTGTTGCCTATACGTTTGATTTTGTAACATCATGTTACATGGATCGGCTTTGCGAAAATCATAATGAAGAAATAAAATGATTTGGAGAGGAACTGTTCTCTGTTGGTTTCGACACTTGACCTTTCTAAGTGGAGCTGTAGTCCTAAACTCTCGCTCATGCGCACTTATAAACTCTCTCTCTCTCTCTCTCTCTCTCTCTCTCTCTCTCTCTCTCTCTCTCTCTCTCTCTCTCTCTCTCTCTCTCTCTCTCTCTCTCTCTCTCTCTCTCTCTCTCTCTCTCTCTCTCTCTCTCTCTCTCTCTCTCTCTCTCTCTCTCTCTCTCTCGTTCTGTCTTGTTTTGTTTTACAGTTGGGGGAAGTGTGTGTAGGACTGATTAGCATCACGGTTTCCTCCTTTCCCATAACCCCCAGACCCCCGCCAGTCGTCTGTTTATTTTAACCCAGAAAAAATGGGCCTTGGCCCACGAGGACGTGCCCCTCATCAGAGACAGCACTCTCCTCCGAACACACACATCTATATACAGAGATACTGGCTTAGCGCACGCACACACACACACACACACACACACACACACACACACACACACACACACACACACACACACACACACACACACACACACACACACACACACACACACACACACACACACACACACAGACAGACACACGCACACACACACACACAATGAAAGGTGCTTCCACACAACATCATCAATGCGTGTAGACACACAAGCACACACACACACACACACACACACACACACACACACGCACACACTTCTCAATATCAGTTCTGCAGTGTCTCCTAAATTCAAATGTCCAGTTGTCAAATCATATACAATGTAAGCCAGAGTTGCCAGAGCTGCACAACACAGCTGACACACACACACACACACACATACACACACAGGCGTCAGAGGCCTTTTCAGTGTAATTTGACCAACAAAGTCTGAATTAGAGTTGTAAAACAAATTCAGTTTGAAGCTATCAGGAGTGAAATTGATTTTAATTTTGCAAGCTAACTGTTCATTGTACTAGCTTATAGCATACTCTAAATGAATTAGTAAAATACAATTTTAATGAAAATATACTTTTTCTTTGTTTCTTTCCAAATATGAAAAAAAAAAAATTTCATGAAACACATTTACGGTCTTATGTTGAGCTCTGCTTAGGACTTCAGTACATCTTTATATGTCATTTCATAATTATGTCTATTGTCTTTGATGTATGGCTAAAGCGTTTCTGCTGAATGTACTGACAAGCATTAATGGGAAAATGATGGGGCATTTTTTCAATCACATATTTTCATAGATATAGTTGAATTTACTGCAACTTTAAATGTGACATCAAATTAGGGTTCGGGTTAGAATAAGTTGGCAAAGTGACTTATAGTCAGTTGAATGTGTGTTGAGGAGCATCAAAATAAAGTGTTAGCAGATATTAAACAAAAGTCTAATAATACGTTAATGACGTCTAGTTGACATGTAGTTGCAAAATTACTTATAGTCAGAAGAATGTCTAAAGTGGACTATTGAAATAAAGTGTTATTGCATAATGGTTGCATATCTTATCTTTGGAAGCACACTGTGTGTTCTCTGACAAGCATCATTCACATCTGGTCTGTACAGAGCAAGTCTACTCTATTTGTTACACGTTAGCTTGCTAAATAGAAGTCTACTAAAGCACCAAATATTACAGAAAACAATTCCTTCTTGATGGACTCGAGGTGCAACAGAAAACTGACAGAAGTTGTCTCACTCCACACACACAAGTCCCATATGTGTAGTGCACAACAGCCGTTTACAGCTCGCGTCTGGTTTAACTGCCGGCACCTGCGCTGAAGCTACAGATTCAGGACAAGTACATCAACACTGAAGCACTGCACACATGTGTCTATGTGTTACACGGCACACCTGGAAACCAGAGGCCGGACTGCAGTTTCAATAATCATGCAATCACCTTCATACGCAACAATATGGCACTGATGCATTAAACATAAGTCGGTGCATGTGATTGGATCGTACAAAAAAATTATAGAGGAAAAAATGACTTGCGGAAAGCCAAATCATGTAGTCGAAGGAATTTTAGTCAGTTTTCTTATTGGAAATTACATCATTTGGTCACATATTGCTGGATATTTGCTGTCATGAAAATTATGGAAAAACAGACATAACTATGGAATGAAAAAAACAACAACAACAGCCTGTCAGCTTTGATGTAACGCTTAACATCATAACGGCAGGCCCCGATTTAGCTATAACCGTGCATGACCACAGCGTGGAGGAAGAGGAGCCATTCGTTCTCTATGGGAGAGGAGAGACGTGAGAGCATCAACAAATTGCAAAATGCTTAGCAATTCAAGCAAATGATGGGTGAGAAGCAATGGGAAGCAAATCACTGATGCTGCTGGAGTTTAATCTAGTTTTCAAATGCGGTTTAGTGTGGCAAGGCAGTGGCTGGGCCAATACAAAGGGTATTAAAATAACAAACTGATGTGATGTTCCTTGTGAAAAAGTAGTATACCTACTTATAATGTAAATAATATACTTTAAAATTGTTTATTTAAAGGGATAGTTCACCCCTAACAATGCAAATTCTGTCATCTTTTACTCAACCTCATGTTGTTACAAACTTATAATCGCGTCTTGGATTAAACCGTTCGACGAAATATGGATTTCTTACACGATTTATTTAGCAACTCATCAAAAACATGTTGTAAATAATCGTTTTTGATAGGGGTGTAACAATATATCGTGTCACAACATATCGCAATAAAAATCGATTTGTATCGAATTGTTCACCCAAAATGAAAATGTATGTGTGAGATAAAATGAAAGTTTACATAGTTTTAGTGTCAGTACTGCATTAAACTACCATACACTGTACAGGTGAAACTCGAAAAATTTGAATACCGTGCAAAAGTTAATTTATTTCAGTAATTCAACTTAAAAGGTGAAATATATTATATAGACTCATTACATGAAAAGTGAGATATTTCCGGTTCTGCGAAAAGAGGAGCGTGTTCCGGCGCAAACGTTCCCTGGTGATATTTTGCAGTTTCAGAAAACAACTCCTCCACTGACCAGGAGAAACCGAGTCTAAAATCAGCGGCGCGTTATTCAGATGCTATTTTAAGTGTGCATGCTTGGCCGTAATGTAGCGTGAGCACAACACACACACACTTTGCTTCTCTAAGCTACACAGACGCAGCAGTTTATATTTTTGCAAACCATACATAATTACAAGGAAAAATATTACCACACGAGGGAAATCATTGTGGTGTCCATGAAGATGTGGAAAAATAGGCATAAATCTAGTTTACACATTTACCCAGATTATTCAGGCTAATTGTAGTAATGACGGATCAAACCTGTGTGATCAACAGTGGCACATCGGTATATAAGGACATCTCACAAAGTGGATTGTCCGTCAAGAACCAGAAAACACAATCCTGAAGACTGCGAGATCACCGTTACCATCATGTAAGTGCGCCTGGCAAACCCGCCATTAGCAATCCGCCATGGAACAAGCGCGCCGGCTCTTAAAGGGAATGTGAGAGGACGCTCTGATTGGTTTATTTCATGTTACACCCAAACCACACCTATGAGTAATGAAGCGACTTCAGACCAACACATTTTAGATTTGCGTCGGGTGCAAGATCCGCCCACAAAGTTAACTTGCGTTTCGCGTTTGATACTTGCGTTTCAGAGCGTTAAAATAGGGCCCTAGTGTTTGACGCTCTTCACCGAGCGCTTTTCCATCTATCAGCGGATATATTAGGGATCCGCTGATAGATGCCTGCTTTCAAACGCTCCCGTGTGTATCTGTGTAAGCGCTCGGTGAAGCGTTGATCATTGTAGCCAATCACAGACACTTTTAGCATGTGAATGTCCAATCAGAGGTGTTTAAAAATCCGCTCAACAGCGCTCAAAATGCTAGAGGCCAATGCTGGTTTCAACACATTTTGTTAAACTGCAGTGCTACTTGCTATCGAAGTCTGTACTTTGACAACACTACTTTTGAAAAATGGTTCAACTATACTGCCAGATGTACTGACAAGCATGTATGGGAAACTAAAACATACTTTAATGTAAGTTCTGATGAATATTGTATGTCAGGTATTTAAATGGTCCAACAAAAAGTGTATTAAAGTAACAACCCTTTCTTTAAAAATGCAAAGTTAGCATTATTCCAATGTTTTCATGCATGTTTGATGACTTTAGTTGAAAGTATAAGGTAAGAAGTCAGAGTAGCGGCTCCAGACGAGGGTTTCAGTCTGACTAACAGCTGTCGCAGTCCAACGGTTTCTGCATGCGGTGGCTTGGATGACAGTTCAAGAGTGTGTTTTGAGGTTATCGTCTCACACTCGTTCGCTGGTTTAGACTTGACTAAACTGTGCCTCACCCATGACTAAAGAAACAACCGAGAAACGGCATCTCTGGATTCTGCCGGCATGTCTCAGCCTCCTCTCCAAACACACACGGGGCCGTCGGATTAAATAAAACACCAAACATCAGAGCGTTCACAGCGCTCGGCCCTCACAGGCATCACCTCCGAGGAAAAGTTCAAGAGGTCGTTTCTTTCCAGTCGACATTGTTTATGATGGTGCAACATACTCAGGCGAAGCTGGAGGCTTTTAGTGAGTGTCTCCAGCAACAAACATCAGCAAATCCCATCAAACCCGACCCGGTCCGATCCCACTCGCGCTCCCCGAGGGGCCCTGAGGCTTGGGAAAAGGACTGAGCCCTTGCGCCCTTGTACCCTTGTGGCCTTGTGTCCCGTTTGGGGAGGTGTCAACTGATAGTTGGTGCCACTGCTGTATCCACCCCAACACAAACACACACACACACATTTATACATACAGATGGTGCATGTCGCCACTTTTTCCAGCATTTTGAAAAGCAGGGAGGCTGATGTCAAACACTGGGAGGAATGTACTCATTTTGAATAAACATTAAAAAAAATGTCCAGGACAAAACATCCAGAGCATGCAGTCACCTCCCCCATCTAACGTCACACACACACACACACACACTGAGTGTGGCAGAGAAAACATTGTTCTCTTGGGGATGACAGGGACATTGACCCCCAAAGAGATGCTTTTACCAGATGCCTCAGTTTCCTCCTCCTCAAAAACTGAAGTGTGTGTTTGCGCGCACATGCACGTTGCACAGTTGCACACACAAAGATCTGTTTTACGCCAAACAGTCTTCAACTTTATATTGTGTCAAGAGTGTATTGACCTCATTCTGAGCCATGCAGCAGTCACTGTAAAATCAATGTGAAACTCGCAGCACTATTCACTTCTCAAATATGAAACTTTTACAGTGAGACGGGATTTTCAATGAGATAAAGTGTTGGATGGAATGATTTCATCGATCGGGAATTGATTGGACCAATAGAGAGGGATTTGTGATGTCAGCCGAAAGGAAAGTCATTTTAAAAGTAGAGCAAGTATAATAAGACCTCTTTTTAAATTTGGAAATTACATGAATCGATGAATTGTGCATAAAAGAAGAAGATAAAATAATTAAATAATAATAATAAATGTAATATTTTACATTTACACACACATTTACACACACACACACACACACACACACACATTATTTTTTACTTTATTTTTTATGTTTTTGAAAGTAGTCTGAATTTATTTGATAAAAAAATACAGAGAAAAACAGTAATATTGTGAAATAGTATTATAATTAAAAATATTGAAATATAATTTACAATACAAGTTATATCTGTGATGCAAAGATGAATTTTCAGCATCATTACTCCAGTCTTCAGTGTCGATCCTTCAGAAATCATTCTAATATGCAATATTAATATTTTTTTTTATCAGCTTAACACATCCTTGTTGAATAAAAGTATTAATATCTTTCCCCAAAAAAAAAATTGACCCCAGTTTTTTTTTAACGGTAGTGTATATCATAACAACATATTTCTACCTCTAAAAACATTGAAAATAGAAATGTTTTCAAACTTTTGACAGGTACTGTATAATTGCTTCAAAAGGTAAATCGTACACAATGGATGAACTATTAAATTATGTGAAGATTACTGTCCAAAGATCATTTGTTAATAATTCAGAAAATGAGTTGCCCTTTATCCTGCATGCACACACTCATCCCACACACTCGTCCCGAAACAATGGCTGAAGTCAAGTCAAAGCTGCACACATGGTAATGCTGTATGAAATGTATATTGATGATGTGTATTGTTTACCTTCTTAAATATTGTCCTGAGTACAGTTTTTGCACTGTTTTGTATACTGTATTGTGTTGTGTTTTGTGAAATGTGTAGCCTCCTATGGACAAGTTTTGCAAATTAGCAGTTTTGCTATAACACAAAAAACAATGTATATGTTCTGTCCAATGCTATTGTTATGTCCATATCCAATAAATATTCAAATAAATAAACACACACTCACCGCTGTGGCTGTATTCGGGTCCGTTGGGCACCTCCTGCAGGGGGATGTGCTGGGCGTACAGGGGTCTGGGTGGAGCTGGGTGGAAAACTGCAGGAGACTGCGTATGTGGGACCAGAGAAACTGCCATCCCGCCACTCGTCCTCTACAGAGACAAAGCAAACACTCTGAGTAACTCACGGGCAAACCATAGCGCTGTGATGCTCTTTTTTACTGGGAAAGCCACAGAGATGGTTGGTTAATTTTGCAGCACTTCAAGCACAGAATAGTGATGGAAATATATATTGAACTACTTTTTTGTGTGTCAAGGCTCTCTTGTCTTTCAAGGGGTTTCATTCATGACCGCTTGCCACCGGTGATCAGCAAAGATTTTTACATATGAAATTCCCTGTGTGGCCTGAGGCAGATTGAGTTTCTGTTGAGGCAAAGCGCTTGAGAAGCATTTTTCACTCGTTTGATCTCGGTGGGACTCTGACGTCAGGCCAGGAGAAGGGGAAGTCAGACACTCGAAGAAGAGACACACACGAGAACTGCTGAGTCAACCGGTTCCTTATTGGGGTCATACCACATTTTGTTTAGGTTTGGATTTTCCTGAAGTCCGCTTATAATGTTAGCGACGTTTTCTTTTCTTTCTTTTTTTTTCTAAGAAACATTTGCATATGTAAATGTAGGCTGTAGGGTTTTCTGTCAGCTCCAATATAGTGTTCAAATGGCCTTTTCTTTAATAGCAGGCTCTTTGCGTGTAACAATCTGTGCTGGCGCATCAACAGTTAACGTCAGATCGTAATGATTAAATTTCCCGAAAACAAAGTCAACCACGTTTCTATAATTGTGTATGTTTTCATAGTACATCAAGCTCTTTTATCACAGAGGAAAAGTTTGATTTCTCATGATACACTCAAAACAAAACAAATGGCTGATTATTTATGAGTCTGAACTAAGATATCAATCAATGTTTTCTGTTTTACAGAAAGTATGCTGATCAAGGATCAACTCTAACCTTTAATATGCCAATAAAAAAATCCAGTAAACACGGAGAAGCTGATTCTTGATTCATGCTGTAATTGTGTTAACCACTAAAACATCTAAAAAAAATCCAGCCAACCTCGAACACTTCTTCATCTGCGGGATGTTTTCTGAATACAGGCTCTTAGCGAAAATACCTTGTACACATCTATTTGTAACATAAAGGTCCATTGAAATAGGCAAATCAACTTCCTTTGGCCTAAAGCACATGCCATCACATGCAATTGTGTGTGAGATTGTGAGTGTACAGTAAATAGTCATTGTCCTTGGGTTGTTGACAGTCTCGGTTAACTTCTTGAGAAGAATGTTTAAGATTGACGAAACAATGCGGTTTTTGTGGCCAAAGCATAACGGACCTTCAGACTATTGTGCATTCTTGTTCACTCTGCTTTAGAAAACTGATCTGCAATCTAGAGCCGCACGCATGACTCGAAAATCATGTCCCATTTCCAGTGGGGTTTTGATTCATGTTGTGAGCTGCTGGGTAACTGGTTAACTGGTATCCGCACATCTAAAGCATCTCTGTGGTGAATAAATCAGCATTAATGCAGGGCAAGCGCATACGTCTGCTCTAGATTTATCTGTCTGAAATGTTATCTGTCTGCAAATAAGAGAGGTTTCCATTCCAAAGAAACTGCAAGCCCTCTTTGATATGATTTATCAAGACCAAAGTGTTCAGGATGACTGAACGGCGGCGTGCAAATAGTAATTTGACGTGTGTTCTGCCACAGGGGCTATATAGTTCATTTAGAGCGTCTGTATAACTGTAAAATTAAAGACACAGCATGTGTCCAGTCATTTTTTAAAGCTCAAAATGTAATAATATAACTTATAGCATACCAGACATTATAAATGACACATAACACTTGCAAAATCTATGAACAATTCATTTAATTCAATGTGTTACTTGCAGTTTCTTTGTAATTATTTGTGAAATTTATTTACTACAATTTCTGAGTGAAAATTGTTTCAAATCTTACACTTTTTTTCAGTGCCACTGTAAAAAAAATATTGTTGGTTTAACTTAAAAAAGTAAGTTACCTGGTTGCCTTTTTTGAGTTCATTGAAATTAAACAATTGAGTTAATGCAATGAAGGAGATTGGTTTAATCAATATAAACTCAATATATTATGTTATCTGACCTACATTAATTATCTAAGTTGATTTGACAAAGGAAAAAAAAAGTTGTGATTACAAATAATGAAAATATGTTTTACAGTGTGAAATCACAATAATCTGAGAATGAAGTAACACTTTATTTTAAGGTAACGTAGTTACATTGTACTTACTCAGAAAGTACTAATATTAATTAACTACATGTACTTACTATAAAGTTACAGTTAGAGTTTGGTTTAGGGTTAGTTACTTGTAAATATGCCTTATTTGTACATGTAGCAATGTGTAACCACATCACCTTAAATTAAAGAGTTTTAAAAGTATACTGAAAATCATCTAAAGTCATACGATAGACCAACATTTCAGATTCATTAATAATCGTGTTTTAAATGCAGTGACCGGATCATTAACTCAATTTTGAATTAGTCTTTTGAACCAGTTTTGAGAAGTACATAATAAATAAATAAAAGAATGATTCGTTCAGACACATTTTATGACGTCAAGATTTTCAATGAATAACCACAAAGATTTAAATCTTTTCATCACACAAAACTATTGACGATCTGGGAAAGTCATTTTTGTGATTGCAAAAAAAGTTGCTTCACTTTTTTTATACTTTAATGCTGCTTTTCTGGTCATTTTGGAGCTTGACAGATCCAGTCCACATTTCCCTAAAATAAGTAAATTTTCACGTGAACGATTTCTAAAATCTTCAAGCATAAGACATGCATAAAAGTGCCCATGCATGTTGAAGAATGTAAAGACAAGAAGAAAGAGAAAGTATGTCCACTATTATAAACCTCTTCAACAGAGAGCGTGTGTGAGGTGCCAGAATCCGCTGGTCTCTGAGTCTCCAGTGTTTAGTGAGTGGACGCGTCCACAGCCTGACTGACTGCTCATCTGATAAAGGCAAGACTGAGGTTATCAGCCAAGACCTGCTTTATAGAGCTGTGCTCGGTGGAGGACTGGCGGGGGGGCTGGAGGGGATCATGGTTCGGCTGTCTGAGAGTCCATCGCTGGAGTCACGGGGACTGGAGACGAGAAGCCGAGAGCGGAGAGAGATGATGGTTGAGGGAGAGACGGAGGAAGCCGGGAGGACGGCTGTAAGGATTTATGGGGAACGGGAGGGATTTAAAGGGTAATGCCACCCCTGCCCCCAATGACATGGCTAAATCAGGGAGCCAAGATAATGCAAGTTGTACAAAGAGAAACATGGGTTGGGAATCGGAAAGAATTTGGTGATTGTGCTTCCGATTCCATAACGATTCAGATTCTTTAACAGATCCATTAACTGTTCACTTAGAACTTTCTAAGACATAAATAGTTTGGTACTCATAACTTTTCACAGGTTTTTTAGAGGCGGCATGAATGCAGTCTAATTATTTTGCGTTAACGATACTGAACTAATAAGGTCAGCGTAAAAAAAAACAAGCAATGCAAGTTGCTTTGAATAAGTCTACCAAATGCTTGAAATGCATCTTTACGACACATTGTCATATGAACAACCAGTAACTACACTAATTTAGATCTTAGTTAGTTGGGACATGTTTGATTCACTAAAAAGAACAAGCTCGTAAGAGTCATTTGTTCGTGAATCGGACTGCACTGTTTGTTCTGTCTGTTTGGCCCAGTCCCATATACACACTTCATGCACTTACAGCCTTCTGGACTTACAATGGCCGATGCGTACATGTGATCATGAAGTCCGCGAGACCGTTGGATGTCCCATTTGTCATTTTAAGTTTCAGAAGGGTGTCCGCCTGCGCCCCCCTTGCGTTAGATATATGTGTCCTCGATGCGCACTTGCTGAGCCGGTACCGAAGTGAGCCCGGAAGACTTCTACCGGCATTGTGTCACTAAAGTGCATGCATGTTTGATCATTTTCACAAACGTTTCATGGCCCCCAGAATATTTTGTTGGATTACTTACTGAACATGCAATATAGTATCATAAGAAAGAACTGCGATTCTACATTTATTTTTTTGATCAACACTTGAATGTGGGTATAGTTTCATAAAAATCAACATTCTGAACAAAACGCTGATTCAGAACGATGATCAAAACAGAAATGTAGAAGATCGAGTCCATCAAAGCTTCAGAGTCTGATAGCTTGTCCTGGTTCGACATGTCATCTGGTAATGTTATTTTTTTTATATTAATGTTTGATGGTCGTGTTACTTTACATGTACGCATCTTCTATAGTTTGTTTCTGCTTCTTCTTCGCCTGTTTTTTGATCCAGAGATGCAGTACTTTTTCAGAAGATGTGTAATATCGCCCCCTACCGCATAACAGTGAACACACGGATTGCCGGATATTTCTGTCAATGGCGTGGAAGCGTCAGGCTGTATGTGTTTTTGACTCACTAATAATAAAAACCTCATAAGATTCATTTGAAAAGCGGACTGCAAGGGTTGTGCTGTCTGTTTCGCGCTGTAGATGATGGAAACTCCTGAAATAACCTATTATATAACGGTGTTGGTGTGAGAAAGGAACGTCATTCAGACTTAAAAGAACTGACTCATTTGAATCGGAATTGAATCGGAATCGGACTTCAGTGGTTTATCAGACTGTTTTCCACTATAGATGCAGAAGTGGTGTGGCATAATTGATGTATATTGATTTTAGTATCCATTTCAGTGAACGAATGCACATGCAAGTGAAAGAAACACTATTTATTTACGATTTGTATTATTATTATTATTATTATTATTATGTATTGATTGATGCTTGCTTTTTGGATGCAGTTCACAATCCCAGAGGTAACTCATTATTTTTACAATGTGCTTTGCAACCCAAAGAACCTGAATGCAAATGTGACGCGTCTGGATTTCGTGATGAAGTGGACTTTTATAGAATGCTCTCGTACGACCCTCAAGACAAATGAAGTGTGTCGTGTTAACAGACACTTAAGCAGAAACGATAACACAAGGCAATCTTGTTCTTTGAGACTGTAGTGCTAATGACACAAACAATATGTGTCTGTCTTCCCCGGGTTCTTCACGAGCGAGAGAGGGGTGGAGGGGATGTTCAGAGGGAGATGAGATCAGAGAATGTCTTTTCTTCTTCAGCGCATGTAAATGAATGAACCGGGAGGGAAGCCCCCTCCGCGTAGCCTTTGACCACAGAGGGAGACAAGCGTCTCGATTTCAAAAGCCACGAGGCCACCTGAGCAGATTAGCTGAACGCTGAGTCGCTGTGGATTAGCATGCGACCCTTTCCGGCTCAAAGACTAACAGCCCTGCCTGTGCATACTGATGGCTGAATGTCCTCCCTGAATCTTTATTAGACACCTTTGATTCCGCTCTCACCTGCGCAGAATCCCAATATGCCCCGTCTGCCTCCTCGCCAGGACTGTTAAAATGTTCCCTTTTTACAAGCGCCCAACAAACTACCTTGACCCCACTAACCCCTAGACGGGGTGGATGGGGGTTAAAAGGAGGTAAATGTTTTTCCCTTTAAGCATTCCCATACTAATTCTTCTTGCACCTTGTGTATTGTGCATTTATTTAAATGTGCTCATCGAGAAAAGCCCGTAGCTCTCGAGCCGCACGCAGCGCTCTGTGTTCAAACAATGTTCAGCGTTCAGGGGCAGATCTGGTGTCACCCCGGGGTTCACGTTCATTTAATAGCATTCACCTGTCTTCTGCTTTTGCATCTGCTCAGGTAAATGCATATGAAAGCCATGGATGCAAGAAACGTGAGGTGACAGAGCTAGAATATTACTCTTGTGACATAATGCATTAAATAAAGATACGTTTTAAGTTAGCTTTTTTATTTAATTGGAAAAATGAACGTGTAAATGGATTTCCAATACACGTTAAGCTCAATCGACAGCATTTGTGGCATTGATAACACCAAAAAAATGTATCCATCCCTCTTTTTCTTAAACAAATATGCAGTTAAAATGGAAGTGAATGGTGCCAGTTTTTGGATGTTTTAATTCATGCTTACACATAGGCTGTTTACACGACACCGTTTTCAAGTTAAAAAAAGTAAAAAATGTTATGCGTTTTGGCCGTTCGTTTACACGATAATGGCGTTTTGTGTGTAATGGTGCTTGAAACTGGTTTCAAAGTGCTAGTTTTTGAAACCGGTCTCTGTGAAAACAACAAAAACGCGAATCTCTGAAGATCTCTATAGTGTTTCAATCGCTACCTCATGGCCTGGCAGAAGAATGGTGTCGTCTGTACACGGAAAACTCAAGGAAAAACTTCTCCGTTTTAAGCATATCGTTGTGTAAACGCACCCTAACTCTGCGAAGTCGACTCAAATATAATTTGATTTATTAACATGAAGAAAACTCAGGCATTGCAATAACAACGACCGCAAATGAAACAGTGTGCAATGCACCAACATGACTGTGAGGAAAAGAGGAACTTAAATTGACGAACTTAATTACAAACAGGTGTGCTTGTTAAATGAGTAACCATGACAACTGGTAGTGGCGGGAAAACTAGAACAAAGGAAAGAGATATTTAAATTATATTTGTTTACTTATTACATTTTCTACAGTTTCAAGGTTTAAAATTGCATGTCATTTTATCCAAAAATAAGTAATTAAGGTAATTTATTGTGGCCATACTATTGAGCATGCGTGTGAATTGCCCCATTCACTTCCGTTGTAAGTGCATCACTATAAACTAAAGAAAAAGAGGAACGGGTGGACATTAATGTTCGTATTAACCAACACTAAGCCACGAATGCTGTTGATTTGGCATAAAGCCTGACACGTTCGATTAACTGGAACTGAATATCATGCAAACAGATTCTGGGTTTATGTTTGCTGTAACGCAGAGTCAAGCAATCCTTCAAACAGAGGTGTGTGTTCACTTGTGTCTTACACACGGCTGGTGTGGTGGGCAGCTCAGGCCAAACAGGGGTGATTTATGGAGAAAGGTTGCGGGGTCTTACCATTACACCCAGACAGTCCGGCGGGTGAAGAGCCTGACAGGAGGAAACTGGATCCAAGTAGTAACTCATTCTAGGAGCTGGAGCTGCAGTGATGGAGGCCTGCGGACGACACACACACATGACCACACGAGAGGGCACAGACCTCAATCCATCAGACACTGTTTATCCACGAGACAAGCCTCCGCCAGGCGTGCGCTTAACCTGGATCAGTAATAACCTGCCACTCAAACAAATAAATGACACGAGGCGACCCGAACGCAGCGGAAGGGCGGGAACTGATGGTGAAGCGATAGAGCGCTAATCTATTGCAATGTTACATTGCTTAATCAACCGCACTGGGTGGTGATCAGAGGAATCAAAGCACAGTCATCATACGTCTTATATTTACATGACTGCGAAAGAAAACACTGAGTGATTGTGCAATTGTTTAGTGACTCTGTCCATTTTAAAATGATCTAAAATAGTGGTAAGCTGACACGGGTCGTGTAAATAGACAGCTATCTAAATCGGGACATTGCTTAATCTTCTTTTAGGGTTTAAATACGGGACTATAACCTAACCCTAACAGAAAACTTTATTTTATACTCACCTGGGACAAATCTGTTTTAGTTTACATTTTAAAAAATTGGATATCAAACATGTACACTCTAAAAAATGCTGGGTTGTTTCAATCCAATTTTGGGTAAAATATGGACAAACCCAAATGTTGGGTTAAAATGTAATGTAAAAATGTAACCCAACGGTTGTTGTCCATATTTTACCCAAAATTGGGTTGAAACAACCCAGCATTTTTTAGAGTGTATACATATTTCAATTTTAAAATAATTTCAAATATAAACAGTTATGAGTATATACTAGCCTAAATATATACACAAAACTCAATATTTTGAATACAGAAAACAGAATAGACCAAGCAGGTTATCAGCTGATAATATCAAAACAGCCAGATATGGACGGATTCATTGGTTTCAATAAAGTAGTAATAAATAGTAAGTTAACTATTGTTGCCAACTACTTTCAATGGAAAGAAGCTGCTCAAAAAGTCGTTAAATGTCGCTAGATGACGTAATGCGCCAACTCTCTGCACTTTGCATTTGTTTTCTCTCCTAATTTGTGCAAGCATACTGTATTTTACTCAAATATAGGGTATATCCAAATGTTTAAAAAAGCTGTTCTCAGTTCTCATCAATTTTATATAGTGATCTGACTACAGATCAGTCAAAAAAGTCACCTTTTTATCATGGCAAAGTCGCTAAATTGTCGAGGATTGCTAAAGATTGACCTCTTCAGAGACAGTCCAGTGCCTGGTGTGTGTCTCTTCTTCCCCCTCCCCACTCATGCTGTCAGTGTCCTCTTACGGCCACCCCTTTATCACTGTTTTACTGGAGTAACTGGGCATTAGCAGGAGCTGGAGCTGGAGCCCAGCTGTGAGGATTCAGTTTCTGGAGGGAGTTCATGATGATGCACACATGGACAAGCTGGCAAACAACTGAAGATTCACCTAAAACAGCAGTGTGTGTGTGTGTGTGTGTGTGTGTGTGTGTGTGTGTGTGTGTGTGTGTGTGTGTGTGTGTGTGTGTGTGTGTGTGTGTGTGTGTGTGTGTGTGTGTGTGTGTGTGTGTGTGTGTGTGTTGTGTGTGCGCGTGTGTGCGTGTGTGTGTGTGTGTGTGTGTGTAAGAGAGAGAGTGAACATCTTGAAGTGTTTAGAGAGTGTGGCAACTGATGTGACTCTCAGTCAAAGGTTGAGTTGACTGTCACAGATTGATCTTCCCGAGGTTACCACAACAGTCTCTTATTTAATGTCACTATTCAAAATAGCAAATATAGAACAGAATTTTACTTTAATTTTTAATATTGCATGTGTATTTCTATGTTAGTAGCCAGCAAACTATGTCAATTATTTGTATATCAATTTCATGTAATTTTTAATAATATTTTAAACATACAGAATACAGAATGTAAAATCGAAAAACATCTTCCCTTTTTCTTCATACAGTTTACAAAGACAAACATTAGATCTAAAAAGTTGTAAAACGTTAAAAAATAAACTTTTCTCAGATGAAAAGACCGTCAAACCGTCACATTCAGATTCCTCACAGTGTGTCAGTGAGTTTTGTGAAAAACGGCGCGATTCATCCTGATCCAAAACGCAAGTTGCGAGCGAAGCGCACGAGAGTCTGGTGGCTTTACGCGCTCGGATACTGAATATAAACCCATTTACTACAACACAACATCAGTAGAGGAATGAAAGCAGACTTTTGTCTTACCGTTGTTCGGTGGATTCGCTGAAGGCTGTCTGCGGTGGGCTGTCAGATCGGTGTGTACCTGGCTCGTCTTTGGAGAGGGAGGATAAGCGCACTTGCTGGAGTCCCACCCTCTCCAATCACTGTCTGCGCTCCTCTCCAAAGCATGCAGGACTTCACCACATCAAACAAGTGTCCAGCGACTGATCTGAGGAGCAAATCTGTAGATGAGAACAATGCTTATGGGAATATTGACTTTAGATTTGTTTTCTTCATTTTTTTTTTTCTTTCTTTAAATCACATTTTGGTTCAAAATTCACATTCAGATTCAGCACAATAAATTACATTAATGAACGTTTGAATTGATAAATTAATTATTTTATATTAATAAATATTATTTATATTATATATATATATATATATATATATATATATATATATATATATATATATATATATATATATATATATATAATAGTTTAAAACTTTTTTTGTCAATTTGTCAAGTTCCTAAATGTAATTTTATGTCTGTGTTGGTTTCATATGTTTTTGAGTCTTTTAAACCATAAAAAAAAAATTGCACAAAAAATTTCAAGTAAAATAATAATAAGTATTATTATAGTAACAGTAGTAATATATATATATATATACATATACTGTACATATATACTTTATTTTAATGTAATGTAGTTACATACTTACTCAAATAAGTACTGAGTAATATTTATTAACTATACAGTACACGTAGGCTATAGAGTAACGGTTATGGTTTGGTTTAGGGTTAGTTACTTGTAATTATGCATGATTTACTGTTATTACTATAGTAAGTACACATAGTAACGTGCAACTACATCACCTTAAAATTAAGTTAGCATAAGTCCTAATATTTTTCTACAAGATACTTTTGACAAAGTGTAGAAACAACTTTAGTCACATTTTGCTTGCACTGTAAAAACGTGTGCCAAGTAAGTTATAACAACATTACATTGCTTTAACTCATCAAAATGAGTAAATGTATAAGTTATTCAACTCATTTTGTAAGTCAGTTTAATGTAATTTAAGTTGAAATGACAAACATCCAAGTTAATTGTACTTAAAAATGAAAGGCAGTGAATGTTTTAGTTTTACACACATGATAGAGCTGTTAGTGTTTTTATTAGTTATTCACACGAGCTCTTCCTGGGCTTGACGGCGTAACAAAGGTTCAAGAGGAAGTGCAGCGAGTGGCTTTTCCCAGTTCGTACGCCAGTGGCTGACGGTGTCTGCTTCGGTGACGGCGTGGAGGAAAATGTCCATATAGAGAGGAAGAGGAAGAGAGACGGCCGGGGGTCACAATGAGTGGATTTCCTCCGGTCGTGTCTGTCCAGCAGGTTGAGCGGTTTAGGGAGCGGTTTTGTTTGGACACACTGTCCAAGGTCCCTCTTTATGCGGCTAGTGGGAGGAAGCCAGGTCCGGCCCGAGCGATGATGTGCTGCTGATGAGGACGAGTTTCGCAGAGGAGAAGAGAGGCTATTTATCGGGCCTGCTTCCTAAATACAGCTGCATTGCTTTGACCAGATGAACAAAAAATGATGAGGCCTGGGTGGCCGTGACCTGTGTGCGTGTGTGTGTTTGTATATTCATGTGTGTATTGGAGAGAGACTCCACCTGTGTGTGACAGAATACAGTGCGCGAGAAAGCGTGGATTGTCCTCTTTATGATCTGATCTGGCCTTGTTTGAAACAACAGCTTGTTTACTCAGAAGTGACAGTTGTGTAATCACATCTGTGTGTTTGTTATGTGCATGACTTATGTCAGCATCATTGAGATACAAAAGTTTTATTAATAGCTTGAATTTGTTTGTTTTCCATTTTCATTTTTGATGAAGTTTTAGTCATTTTTATTCTGTGACCTTTGTCCCTTTTTTGTCTGTATGTTTTTTATTAACTTTTTATTTCAGTTTGAGTTTTACTTAACTAGTTTGTTGAGACAAACTTTTGTGTTGGCTTGAGTTTGAAAGTTTTATAAGCTTCCTAACATATTTATTATGTTGCTAACAAATTTTATCATGTTGTTAGCATGTCTTAGCTTGTGTCTAGCATTATTTAGCATTTTGCTACCATGTTTTAGTGCGTGATTAAGCATGGTGTGAGCATGTTTTAACACATTGATAGCCTATGTTTTAGCATGTTGCTAGCATGTTTTACCATGATTAGTATGTTGCTAACATGTTTTAACACGTTGCTAGCATGATTTAGCATGTTGCTAGCATGAAATAACATGTTGCTAACATGAATTAACACATTGTTAGCTTGATTTAGCATGGTTCTGGCATGTTTTAACACGTTGCTAGCATGTTTTATTATGTTGCTAGCATGAAATAATATGTTGTTAACATGAATTAACACATTGTTAGCTTGATTTAGCATGGTTCTGGCATGTTTTAACACGTTGCTAGCATGTTTTATTATGTTGCTAGCATGAAATAACATGTTGCTAACATGAATTAACACATTGTTAGCTTGATTTAGCATGCTTCTGGCATGTTTTAACACGTTGCTGGGATGATTAAACAGGTTACTAGTATGTTTAACACATTGCTAGCATGCCCAATGCTAGTTTCTAGGCTCTGCTAGAGATAGATACTTGGTGGATGAAGCTTAAATACTCTATTTAAGTTCATGTATAAAAGTTTTCACACCCGCAATGACAGATTTTTCGTAGTTGTGATAGTCTGTGTAGATCCGTCCAGTTAGAAAAGTCTGACCGACTGACCCGAGTTTTGTTGGTTGTAGCTTTAAAGCTCTAGGAGGAGACTAAATTTAGGGGTCATTTACACCAAGCATAAAACAATGTATATGCGTTTTGGCAGTTCATTTACTCAGCAACACAGTTTTGGGGTCCTGAAAACACAAACTTTGGAAAACGGGTTTATAAAGAGCAAGTTTTTGAAAACTATAACATTTTCATCTCCATGTAAATGACAAAAACGTAAATTAGTGGAAACGGTTATATCATACGCATGCGTGTTACGTTCAGTCTATAGCCGTGTAGTGTTTCTTTATAAAATTACATCGCCACCTACTGGCCTGGAAGCAGAATACAGCGATGTTAGTCGTGTGCGCAGATACATTGTCTGTACACGAAAAATGAAAACGTTTTCAGTTTTTAGAACATCGTTGTTGTAGAATTACCCTTTGTCTCAGAAGAAGAAGATGTAAAAGAAGAAGAAGACGAAGAAGAAGATGAAGAAGATGAAGAAGAATGATGTGCTTCAATAGAATTTCAGTATGTTGGCTTGACAAAATATTAGCTAAAATAAGTTCACATTTTAATACTTTATTTTACTTCAGTTGACCTTTTTTTATGATGTTAGGTAACTGTAACCCTGGTGGATACACAGCATTATTTCAATAAAAAAAAATTCCAGACAATTTTTAATTTTTTCCACCAGTAAACTCAAACAGTTTTTATCAGCGGGCCATCCGCATCTCGTCTGGAACACCTTGCGGATGAGTGATAAGACCTCCGCGGCTGCCCCACGCGCTCATTTGTTTGAATTAGAAAGTGCGTGGTCAAAGATCTTCCTTGAAAGTAAATCTGGAGGTGCTTTCAAGTCCAAGGTGAGAAGCGTGAAGAAGTGGCATGTCTCGGGGGGGAATCGCTCTGAAGCCGAGTCCCAGGGGGCTGAGGAAGGGGCAACACATCAGGAGCAAAAGGGTAGATGCGTGACTGATGGCCATGTGCTGAGAGACAGGAGAATAGATACAGCCCAACTGATGAGCCAAATTGAATAAAAGGCAGAGAATGTGATCCAGATCTTCCTCGTGTGCCCACAATACTGTTTCAATTAACATGATGAGGGCTTCAAAAGAGCTGCACATGATCCAGCTCTCCAAGCCTCACGCCTTCCTTATCACTCCATACCTTTCATCCAGCCTCCTCTCGTTCCCTCCGCACTCCCTGCTCCGTTTGGGGGACGCTTCTGTTATATTTAAGGGAATTGTGTTATTGTTTAATTAGTTTAGTTTGTGTTTACAAAGTTACATTTGTCAGAATTTCTGAATTTGGGATCGTTCACTCCATGACTTGTTAACTTCCTCTCTATGACAAATTTATAAAAAGGTTAAAAACAGAAGAAAAAAAATTGCATGAGACATTTTCATTTAAAATCATGGTTTCGATGACTTAAGGTGAAGAATGTGTGTACTCCCAATCATTACCAGCATGTTAAGCATTTTAGAGAAAAAGCATTTTTCAAAACAAAACAAAAAACAATAGGTAAAAATAACAGGGATATGCAGCAGAGGATTAGAAATGCAAAAAAAAATGGTTTTGATCTGAGACATTCATATTAATAATTGTTTTTATTTCGTTATTTCTTTATTTGTATTTAAAGTTACAGTAATTGACTGGTAGCGACAAGCAAAAATGTTTTTTAAGCTTTCAAGTATTCAGATGAGGCACAAATTTAAATACATCTGTTGGTTGGTTGGCTGGTTGGTTGGTTGGTTATGGATGGATGGATGGATGGATGGATGGATGGATGGATGGATGGATGGATGGATGGATGGATGGATGGATGGATGGATGGATGGATGGATGGATGGATGGATGGATGGATGGATGGATAGATGGATGGATAGATAATAGATGATAGATGGATGATAGATGGATGGATGGATAGATGGATAGATGGATGGATGGATGGATGGATGGATTCTCCATAGATATATACATATATCTATAGATAGTAGCATGGAAATCATTTCAGGAAACTGTTAAGGCAGTTGTTGTTTTTTCTCATGCCTTTATCACTTTTTTTTCCCCTTCAGTTGTGGCCATTCTCACGCTCTCTCTGTACGTCTCTCGCTCTCCCTTTCTCTCTCTCTCTCTCCAGGTCACGCTATACATTAAACAGAGCACTTTTCCCTCGCCACCCGCTCTAAACGTTCATCACTCACTGCGTCTGACTGCTTTACTGCTCGTGTCCGTTCTGCTGTCGTCACGGAGCGTGCAAGTGCAAAGCTGTGTGTAAAACCAAATCTCACAGATCTGAAACCGTCCTGCACACTCAATCACGCGCAGGAATCGCCCCTCACACACACCAAACTGGTGCGTAATTGGATTGCAAAGTCTTCTGAAGACAGAGAAATATAGTGTCTATTGAATAGTTGCTGTTGAATATGTTGCTGTTACATCAATGCTTTATTATCTATCAGAGTCTGTCCATCCTTACTGGGGGTTCATAAACAGTTTGCTTGCACAGTTTTAGTTTGGACAGGTGATATTAATGAGCTTTTATTACGGTCATCCCGATAACTGCAGGTTTCTTCAAGCGATTTGAGGAGGGGAAGAGCGAGAGAAAGTCCTCCCACTCATCTCTCGCAGGAGATCTCTCGGTTCTTTGATTCACTGCCCGGATCTTTCCCTAAAGAAACTGCCCCACAGATGTTGCTCCAGCGACTACAAAGAAGGAGGTCTTTATGAAGACAGAGTCTATTTTAGGCCACCGTGTTTCCGAGAGGTACGGGCCTGATATCTTTTCTGCTGAAGCCTTGTTTTTATTTCTTGCTGAGGTATTTTTAGATAAAAGCCATGGATATGATGACAAAAGCGAGCGCATAATGCTTCATGACAGTATCGACTCTTGATCACCCAAACCCAAGTATAGAGCGCTACACAAAAAAAGCTCTACAACTGGAGCTCATGAGAATAAAAAGAAATGCTGGTACTTTAAAGACATCGCATGTTTGGACCAAATGTGGACACTTTATTTTGATGGTCCACTTTAGACATTCTAATAAATATAAGTTACTCTTATTAGAGTATTAGTAGAACTCATAACCAATCTCCTGTACAGGTGAAACTCGAAAAATGAGAATATCGTGCAAAAGTTAATTTATTTCAGTAATTTAACTTAAAAGGTGAAACTAATATATTATATAGACTCGTTACATGCAAAGTGAGATATTTTTAAGCCTTTATTTGTTATAATTTTGATGATTATGGCTTACATCTTATGAAAACCTTTTCACAATATTCAAATTTTGAATTTGATGTTTTCATAAGCTGTAAGCCATAATCATCAAAATTATAACAAATAAAGGCTTGCAATATCTCATTTTGCATGTAATGAGTCTATAGAATATATTAGTTTCACCTTTTAAGTTGAATTACTGAAATAAATGAACTTTTGCACCATATTCTCATTCTTCGAGTTTCACCTGTACAAGTCTCCACTCCTCCACATCGGTGTAAAGCTCTTGAGTAACAGTGCTTCATGTAGTTGCAAAGTTACTTTAGTTAGTAAAATGTGTAAAGTGGACCATCTAAATAAATGTCAACATGTCAGCTAACTACATGACAGAGTATTAGTCTGCTTAATATCTGCTAACACTTTATTTTGATGCTCCTCAACACACATTCAACTGACTATAGGTTACTCTACAACTACATGTCAACTTATTCTAACCCGATTTCTCAAAGATGAATGAAATGGTGCCAATAATTTGAGAAGCCCCGTTCTTAAGGAGTAGCTTTAGCCCTTGATATTATCTTTAATTAAGTCGCCAATCCTTTGTACGAGGCCTGCTAAGTCATACAAACATCCCCAGTATTTGATGCCTTGGAAATGTAGCTTTCTTCAGATGTTCAAGCTTCTCGAAGGTTCAAGCGACACAAAGGCCAGGCTAGGACTCCTGCCCTTCCACCGGGCTTTGCTGGGCCTCATAACCTCCGATACGCTCCCTGGTCGGGACACTTGTGCCGGAACTCATTCTGAGGAGCTTTGTTTGTCCGAGGCAACCCGGGAGCAGGGAGTGTCGCTCGGCCGCTGTTGACCACAATCGGATACAGTTTTGCTCCATGGAGGTGTGAACCTTGGCCAACAGCGAGAGAAGGTCATAGTGACTCAAGAACCCTGAATGGACTGAGTACAGTGTTAGGAAGACATGTGTTGCTGTATTACATAAAACAATTGATTTCCCTTAAAGGGATAGTTCCCCCAAAAATTAAAATTAGCCCATGTTTTACTCACCCTGAAGTGTATATGACATTCTTCTTTCAGACGAACACAATCGGAGTTATATATAATAAAAAAACCTGGCTCTTCCAAGCTTTATAATGGCAGGTAAAGGACTTTTTTAGTTTTGAAGTCCATAAAAGTGAATCTATCCATGATAAAAGTGCATCTATCCATGATAAAAGTGCATCTATCCATGATAAAAGTGCATCTATCCATGATAAAAGTGCATCTATCCATGATAAAAGTGCATCTATCCATGATAAAAGTGCATCTATCCATGATAAAAGTGCATCTATCCATGATAAAAGTGCATCTATCCATGATAAAAGTGCATCTATCCATGATAAAAGTGCATCTATCCATGATAAAAGTGCATCTATCCATCATAAAAGTGCATCTATCCATGATAAAAGTGCATCTATCCATCATAAAAGTACATCTATCCATCATAAAAGTGCATCTATCCTTCATAAAAGTGCATCTATCCATCCATCCATCTATCCATCATAAAAGTATATTTATCCATCATAAAAGTGCATCTATTCATCATAAAAGTGCATCTATCCATGATAAAAGTGCATCTATCCATCATAAAAGTGCATCTATCCATGATAAAAGTGCCTCTATCCATCATAAAAGTGCATCTGTCCATCATAAAAGTGCATCTATCCTTCATAAAAGTGCATTTATCCATCATAAAAGTGCATCTATCCATGATAAAAGTGCATCTATCCATCATAAAAGTGCATCTAGCCATGATAAAAGTGCATCTATCCATCATAAAAGTGCATCTATCCATCATAAAAGTGCATCTATCCATGATAAAAGTGCATCTATCCATCATAAAAGTACATCTATCCATGATAAAAGTGCATCTATCCATCATAAAAGTGCATATATCCTTCATAAAAGTGCATATATCCTTCATAAAAGTGCATCTATCCATCATAAAAGTGCATCTATCCATCATAAAAGTGCATCTATCCATCATAAAAGTGCATCTATCCATCATAAAAGTGCATCTATCCATGATAAAAGTGCATCTATCCATCATAAAAGTGCATCTGTCCATGATAAAAGTGCATCTATCCATCATAAAAGTGCATCTGTCCATCATAAAAGTGCATCTATCCATCATAAAAATGTATCTATCCATCATAAAAGTGCATCTATCCATGATAAAAGTGCATCTATCCATCATAAAAGTGCATCTATCCATCATAAAAGTGCATCTATCCATCATAAAAGTGCATCTATCCATGATTAAAAGTGCATCTATCCATGATAAAAGTGCATCTATCCATCATAAAAGTGCATTTATCCATCATAAAAGTGCATCTATCCATCATAAAAGTGCATCTATCCATGATTAAAAGTGCATCTATGCATGATAAAAGTGCATCTATCCATCATAAAAGTGCATCTGTCCATCAAAAAAGTGCATCTATCCATCATAAAAGTGCATCTATCCATCATAAAAGTGCATCTATCCATGATTAAAAGTGCATCTATCCATGATAAAAGTGCATCTATCCATGATAAAAGTGCATCTATCCATCATAAAAATGTATCTATCCATCATAAAAGTGCATCTATCCATGATAAAAGTGCATCTATCCATCATAAAAGTGCATCTATCCATCATAAAAGTGCATCTATCCATCATAAAAGTGCATCTATCCATGATTAAAAGTGCATCTATCCATGATAAAAGTGCATCTATCCATCATAAAAGTGCATTTATCCATCATAAAAGTGCATCTATCCATCATAAAAGTGCATCTATCCATGATTAAAAGTGCATCTATCCATCATAAAAGTGCATCTATCCATGATTAAAAGTGCATCTATGCATCATAAAAGTGCATCTATCCATCATAAAAGTGCATCTGTCCATCAAAAAAGTGCATCTATCCATCATAAAAGTGCATCTATCCATCATAAAAGTGCATCTATCCATGATTAAAAGTGCATCTATCCATGATAAAAGTGCATCTATCCATCATAAAAGTGCATCTGTCCATGATAAAAGTGCATCTATCCATGATAAAAGTGCATCTATCCATGATAAAAGTGCATCTATCCATCATAAAAGTGCATCTATACATCATAAAAGTGCATTTATCCATCATGAAAGTGCATCTATCCATCATAAAAGTGCATCTATCCATCATAAAAGTGCATGTATCCATCATAAAAGTGCATTTATCCATCATAAAAGTGCATCTATCCATCATAAAAGTGCATCTGTCCATGATAAAAGAGCATCTATCCATGATAAAAGTGCATCTATCCATCATAAAAGTGCATCTATACATCATAAAAGTGCATCTATCCATCATAAAAGTGCATTTATCCATCATAAAAGTGCATCTGTCCATCAAAAAAGTGCATCTATCCATCATAAAAGTGCATCTATCCATCATAAAAGTGCATCTATCCATCATAAAAGTGCATCTGTCCATGATAAAAGAGCATCTATCCATGATAAAAGTGCATCTATCCATCATAAAAGTGCATCTATACATCATAAAAGTGCATCTATGCATGATAAAAGTGCATCTATCCATCATAAAAGTGCATCTGTCCATCAAAAAAGTGCATCTATCCATCATAAAAGTGCATCTATCCATCATAAAAGTGCATCTATCCATGATTAAAAGTGCATCTATCCATGATAAAAGTGCATCTATCCATGATAAAAGTGCATCTATCCATCATAAAAATGTATCTATCCATCATAAAAGTGCATCTATCCATGATAAAAGTGCATCTATCCATCATAAAAGTGCATCTATCCATCATAAAAGTGCATCTATCCATCATAAAAGTGCATCTATCCATGATTAAAAGTGCATCTATCCATGATAAAAGTGCATCTATCCATCATAAAAGTGCATTTATCCATCATAAAAGTGCATCTATCCATCATAAAAGTGCATCTATCCATGATTAAAAGTGCATCTATCCATCATAAAAGTGCATCTATCCATGATTAAAAGTGCATCTATGCATCATAAAAGTGCATCTATCCATCATAAAAGTGCATCTGTCCATCAAAAAAGTGCATCTATCCATCATAAAAGTGCATCTATCCATCATAAAAGTGCATCTATCCATGATTAAAAGTGCATCTATCCATGATAAAAGTGCATCTATCCATCATAAAAGTGCATCTGTCCATGATAAAAGTGCATCTATCCATGATAAAAGTGCATCTATCCATGATAAAAGTGCATCTGTCCATCATAAAAGTGCATCTATACATCATAAAAGTGCATTTATCCATCATGAAAGTGCATCTATCCATCATAAAAGTGCATCTATCCATCATAAAAGTGCATGTATCCATCATAAAAGTGCATTTATCCATCATAAAAGTGCATCTATCCATCATAAAAGTGCATCTGTCCATGATAAAAGAGCATCTATCCATGATAAAAGTGCATCTATCCATCATAAAAGTGCATCTATACATCATAAAAGTGCATCTATCCATCATAAAAGTGCATTTATCCATCATAAAAGTGCATCTTTCCATCATAAAAGTGCATTTATCCATCATAAAAGTGCATTTATCCATCATAAAAGTGCATCTATCTATCCATCATAAAAGTGCATCTTTCCATCATAAAAGTGCATTTATCCATCATAAAAGTGCATTTATCCATAATAAAAGTGCATTTATCCATCATAAAAGTGCATCTATCCATGATAAAGGTGCTCCACACGGCTCTGGGGGGTATCTCTTAGCAGAGAGAGAGTGTAAAAAAAAGTATTTTCCAAACTGAGTATATCAAACCAAATAAATCTTCTCTTAGGTCTGCTCTTGCAGGTGTTTCACCTCAGAGTGTGTCTTTATGGAGATGGATCACAGCACAGTTTAATGTGTGCCAGTGGAGCAGATTATCTGTTTGGAAAGGAAGAAAAGAAGACTAAAAATAAGGGCAATCCAACGATGGAGCAAAAAGTAATTCTCAGTCTTGATAAGATACTGGGACCAGTCCAAAACAAACAAGCCTCCACATCCAACAGCACAGAACTTCTCTTCATTAGTGCTCGGAAATCTGACATTTAAAGTGCGCGCACGCACACACACACACACACACACACACACACACACACACACACACACACTGTAATTGGGAGGGAAAAGTTGTGTGGATCACAGTTTTCCTCTGTTACTCCTCTTTTCACAAGAGAAAGTGCCAAACGCAGATTAATATTAGTGCACCCCAGTGTGTGTTTGTGTGGCTTTTGGGAGAAATGTCCCTAAAATGGCCTGTTCCGTGTGTGTACTGATGGGCCATGGTAAGAGTTGAGTGACTCCAGCTGTCATGGTCTCTGTTTATAGCACAGCTTTCACGGCAAATTAGAAAGCCACCAAACGGAGAAGAGATAAACTCTTCCAAAACTTCCAACTGATTTATACTGGTTTTTAACCAATCACGAAGCTCCATATCAATTCTGAATATCACAATTGGCATAAGCTATACATTTATAATCTAAAATAATTTTTGCTTTGTTTTAGCTTTTTTTGGAAACGTACCATAATTACGAGATTTGTGCTTGTAAAAAGCGTTCACGTCCTCGAGCTCCAACTCTCATCTCGATATTATGTTAATTCCGTCATGACGTGATTGAGCCATTGGTCCCGGTCCTCAAATCTGATTGGTCGAGCAGCATTGTTCCAAACGTCCAACAGCAATGGGACTTTTCACGGTTTGTATCACTCCGCCTGTCTGGTTTGTTTCAGACTGACTGTTATGTTGTTCTTGAACATGAAAAAAATAATGATAGCCAAGCTGTATGATCATTCAGAATATCCAAAAAAAATGTATTTAAAATTCAGCTCCGATTGACAGTTATTGTGAGCCCTATCCCACACATTTCAGCCCTGAAAAAGCTCTTACAGTAAAATGTACAGTTTTCAAAAGAAATAGGCTGTAGGGATTGACTGATGATTAAATTAGGGTATTTGTACCTCCTTCTGCAGGTTATTATTACGCCAGTAGGTGGCCAAAGTTTACTGACTTCATAATTGAATCGTTGACTCATTCATTCAAATGATTCATTCAGGAAGGAAACAAGTGACTTCATAAGAGTGAGTCTTTGAATCATTCAAACGATTCGTTCAAAAACACAGAATCATTCATAAACAAAACATGTTTCTGCCTAAGTCGTTGATGTAGTTGGTGAAGTTTTCAAAATTGTGATGGAGATTTGGAAAGCCTACATCTTTTGAACTAATAATTGCAGATTTTGCAATAAAGAAGTTCCATATAAACACAACAATATCTGGACACTAATTGTTTGTAATCTGCTGTATAGCAATATCCACTGACGAGAGTGCGTTATGACCATATATCAGCATATATAATGAGTTAATGAGGCTATAACCTTTTTAAATAATAATCCTGTGGGCTGTTTACACGACACAACGTTTTCAACTAAAAACTTAAAACTTGTTATGCGTTTTTGCCGTTCGTTTACACGACAACAGCGCTTTGGGTGCCGGAAAACACAAACTTTGAAAACGACGTGCAAGTGTCTCAGTGTAAACAACAAAAACGGGAATCGTATTACGTGTTCAACCTATAGTGTTTCATCGTCATCTAATGGCCTGGCAGCAGAATACAGCGTTTTTAGTCGATTTCGCAGATCCGTGTAAATTGGGATCATTTTGAAAATGGAGTCGTCTGTACGCTGAAACTGAAAGGAAAAACGTATCCGTTTTAAAGGTGTGGTTTAATCTTTTCACAAGATGTAAAATAAATCTCTGATGTCCCCAGAGTGTGTGTGTGTGAAGTTTTAGTTCTTAATACCCCACAGATATTTTTATATAGCTTGTTAAATTTGTCACTTTTTGAGGGTGAGCAAAAACGCACCGTTTTGCGTCTGTTCCTTTAAATGCAAATGAGCTGCTGCTCCCGGCACAGGGGGCGGAGCTTCAAGAGCTCGTGTCCTTTTACCTCACACACACACACACACGCACTGAAAATTTCAAAAACTTTTTATACTTTTAAGTTCAAACCGGAGTCAGAAAGATGGAGAGACACAAGAAGAAGTGACAACATGTAGACAACATTTATGAATGGTTGATGAATTTATGTAGCTGTGTAGTTATCTTCTAGTCATTGATTAGCATATTCTGTCACGATAATCTATAAATCGTGTTCAGGGGGCGGGGTTTATGTAAATTCTAGGGTTGGTGATGTCACTAACACGGGAGGAATGTCATGTAGTTCCTACCAGCCGTTTGTTTAAAAAGTGATTTCTTTAAAAGCAAATAGCTCCCTTTGCTTTGAACTTTGAGCGCTGTAACTTTGCAGATGTTGTTTATGATCAAACAGCAACATTACACACTAACTAAAGTTAGAAAAGTGAAATCATAATCAATTTAAGCTTATCGTTATCGTGTAAACGTACCCTTAGGCCCAACAGTGGTCCCATATCTGTGATGTTCAATGTCCAGTGAGTACATCCATTAAAACCGTTCCCACAACGGCGTTCAGGTGTTCCCGCTTATGTGTGGATGTACGCGCAGCGTCATAACCTGCAGACCATCCTCAGGCTGTGTTTGCTGTTTCCGGATGGAAATTGATGGCTGACCGTTGGGAGATGGAGAAGATCTGGGATCAGCTGAAGGGTTTAGATTACAGACACATAAATAATCAGCCCTCGTTCCCATCAAACTTCACTTTGACATGGAACAACTCCCGGACTCTCACAACACACACACTCACTAATGCTAGTGTGCTTATTATGTACAGACAACAGTATGACAAAACACACGCACGCACACACACACACACACACACACACTCACGCACACACAGACACACACTCAGGCACGCACACACACACACACACACACACACACACACACACACACACACACACACACACACACACACACACACACACACTCACGCGCACACACACACACACACACACACTAACGCACACACACACACACACACACACACACACTCACACACACACACACACACACACACACACTCACGCACACACACACACACACACACACACACACACACTAACGCACACACACACACACACACACACACTAACGCACACACACACACACACACACACACACTCACACACACACACACACACACACACACACACACACACACACACTCACGCGCACACACACACACACACACACTAACGCACACACACACACACACACACACACACACACACACACACTACACCAACCACAAAACAATAGGAGTATTTTTAGACGTGGTTTAAGGAAGTAGCGTCTCTCCTGTATTCTGATATTCGGTGAGGAAATGGAGTGAGCTCTACATCTTCTTCTCTCTGGTGATTAAATCCCTTCTTTGCTCTTATCAGCAGTGAATGTGGTTTGTTCCTGTCCTATATTTAATCTGAGCTCAGATCAGCGGCCCCATGCAAGCCTCTCGTCCCGAAGACTCCTTCACCTCTGCCCACAGCATCTGCCTCTGCCTGCGTACGCTCTTTTATTTTAAACTTAAGATGAACTGACATGATAACTGAGGAAGACTGCAGCAGGGACGTCACACATCGGCTTCAGCTAAACCTGACTGCCATCGCCGTGTAGTTTTGTTTAGCTGTGACATTTTGTTATTCATTTTCTTTGTGTTCCATGAGAAAAAAGTTATAAACAATATGAGGGTGGGCAGATAATGACAGAATTTCCCATTATTTTTGTTGTCATTATGTTCAAAAACTCAGACACAATGAGTGAACATTTACAGTTTTTTACAATCGCTATGACAGTTTTTTCAATACATTTAACAAGTTTCCTAAACTCTTAACACGGTTAGCACAACATCAGTCTTTCTAGGCTATACAATTAACACATTTATTGTTGCTTTGACATAAAATGCATACAGTTAACTCAAATTTAAAATGCTAGAACTTCTTTTACACACAAGCTCAACCAATACCAAAACAATGTAATTTTACTGCCACTTTTTACAAATGCTTTCACACTGTATGTCAGAACAGATAACATCATGTTCTAAACATTATATAGGCTAAAGTCAAAGTCAACAGCTGGTCATATTGTGAATTGAAACACAAATATTCCCTGTATTTTATTCCATTGCTACTGAGAAACAGCTTATTGAAGTTATGATTCCCATTTAGGAAGCACACTCAGGTGTTGAGTTTCTTTCAATCGCATGACCATATGTTATAAAAGAGGACTCTTTGGGCTGATCTTGTGTGGAAAAGGAACAATATAAAGCAAAAGAAAGAAAGAAAGAAAGAAAGAAAGAAAGAAAGAAAGAAAGAAAGAAAGAAAGAAAGAAAGAAAGAAAGAAAGGGCAAGGACCAGGACAATAGAGAGGTATATCTTGCAGTAATGTCATTTTGCAAATAAAGTCTTTACTGCAGGAATTCTGTCTCTGTCTTTTAAAAAATAATAATTTATAAACTGTACATAAAGCTACTCTGAGATGGTCATTGGTTTTTTGTATTGAATTTCTGCAGCAAAAGAAACAAAATGCATGTATTTACTAAACCCAACAAAACTAAAATGTAGAGAGGCTTCAAAAGAAACTACAGTGCAAAACACAAATATATGATCAATACAATATACTGTCTATTGTATAAGGGCAGACCTGACACATAAAATAATGCAGTTTCTGTAATTTCAGCTGATGTTAGTGTTTTTTTCCGTCATTGTGTTATGATTGACTAAATGTTCCTGTTGGAAGAGAACATGTGTTTGTGTTTTGAATAATTATTTGATTTTAAAACATGTTTGCAGTGTTTTGTTAGATGTAGTGTATTGTGTTAGTGTATTATTGTATTTTGAAAATTAGTTTTGGAGTTTAGTTTACAATGTGTGATTTTGAGCATGAAATTAACCGTTTTGCCAATTGTGTGTTTTAGGTGTGTTGGTGCGTTAAGAGTTCAGGAAAATAGTTAAATGTATTGAAAAAACTGTCATAGCGATTGTAAAAAACTGTAAAATCAGTTTGAGCAAGTTTGATGCTAGCAGCTACTGTAACACAGATGTGAGGATGAAGATAGAGGTATGTGTGTGTGTGTGTGTGTGTGTGTGTGTGTGTGTGTGTGTGTGTGTGTGTGTGTGTGTGTGTGTGTGTGTGTGTGTGTGTGTGTGTGTGTGTGTGTGTGTGTGTGTGTGTGTGTGTGTGTGTGTGTGGGAATTTGTGTCAGTGCGGCGGCAGTTTTGCATGTGATTGTGTGGGTGCAGAGCGCTTGTGTTTGTCTCTAGATGTGTTTTTGTCAATTTTGATTTACATGTTTGTGTGTTTGTGTGTACTTATGAGTTCCACTCCCTCAATTACAGATGTTGTCGAGTGTGAGTCAGAGCTTGTGAAAAACACATCAAGGAACTGAACATAACAGTGTCAAACAAGTGACCTTAATTGGTAAAAAAAAAAAAAATGTTTAATGAATGTTACAATAAAGTGTTTATATATTTACCAACATCTCACATTTTCAGTCATGATTTTATCATTTTTATTTTATATTTTATTTATAGACACTGATGGTTTTATATATGTATGTATATATGTTTTGGTCTCTTCCATAGCTCAACTCTGCCCTCTATCAGTCAATGGAAATTATTACAGTACTTTATGTATTCTCTCTGTGTGTGTGTGTGTGTGTGTGTGTGTGTGTGTGTGTGTGTGTGTGTGTGTGTGTGTGTGTGTGTGTGTGTGTGTGTGTGTGTGTGTGTGTGTGTGTGTGTGTGTGTGTGTGTGTGTGTGTGTGTGTGTGTGTGTGTGTGTGTGTGTTTAGCTGGTATTTCCTAAGTTGGACAAGAACAATTATGTCCTGTAAAACAAAAGATACAATTTTCAAAAAAGCAGCACATGAGAAGTAAAATAAGTACCAGTACATTTTGAAAAAGTACAATTAAACTTTATGAGGACTTTTTGGACTTTTTGATATATATTTTTTTTTTTTTTGGTCCCCATGAAGAAAACAGCTAATAAAAAATACTAAATTAAGTGTTTTGTAAGTCTAAAAATGTCCCCATAAAACATGGAAATGTGTGTGTGTGTGTGTGTGTGTGTGTGTGTGTGTGTGTGTGTGTGTGTGTGTGTGTGTGTGTGTGTGTCACATAACCACAAAATATGTTCTGTCTCTTTAAGGATGAGGAAGAATGTTGTGGTTTCTGCCAGGGCGTTTAGAGCAGTGCCCCTGCAGTCAGTCACACATGCACCCTTTTTAGCCGAACTCCCTGTCTCTCCTTCTGGACGTTTGCTTTCCAACTCCATCCTTTGAGACAGGCATCCCATGTCATGTTGTGCATTTGATCATTTATTCTTTAAGTAATTCTCAAACTAAATAATCAGCAAACCTTATCAGGCAAACGTAACGTGTGTGGCTCGGTTGCATACGTTTGTTTGTTGCCCCAGGGAACATGAGAGTAGGAGGGGTTCACTTTGTGCCTCCCAAAAAGGCCTATCTGTGCATACAAACACATTAGGTTTTAAAATGACTTGCAAAATGATAGTGGATGATTGAAATGAAGGCTGAAAGTCTAGCAGTCGAGATATGGACAATTGTTAGCAGTTGCAATGTCCGGATGTGTCCTTTCCTGCATCCCTGACATTGCTGATAAAGTCAATGTAAGTGAGTGAAAACTGTCATTGAATGTCCTTGTAATTGCTATGTCCTCTTATTCACATTTGATTAGTGAATTAAATGGTAAATATTGTTTACTCATTTTATGTCACAACCTTTCTATGCACAATTATGTCTCATGGTTCTGGCTTTCTTGCCTCTAAACTAGCTCAAAGAACCCCCTAGTGGTGAAGAACCGCCACCGCATGTTCCAGCGAGACAAGGGATCAATAGTATCCTGCTTTATTGGATCCAGATTTGAGCGTCGGAGCCACAGATGAATGAGTTTTGTAGTCTGGTGAGCGGCTCACGTGGAGTTCAGGCTGTCAGAGACGTCTGGTGGGGGTTTCGGGGAGCAGAGGGGGGCCCGAGAGCAAATGCCTGAGAAAAAGAGCATGGCACGGTAAACCTGAGAGTCCTGTCCCACTTCCCCAGGAACAACACGCTCTCTCACAGGCCCGGGCTGTGGACAGAAATGAGAGGTGACAGCGTATTCATTTCAGTTGCTGCTTTCTTTAAGGGCCCGCTAAAAGCCTGTTGAATGATGAGTGGTCAGAGGATTTATTGAGGAGAGATGACTTTAAATTTTCTTAGACGAGGTGTGCAGTCATATGCCTTGACTTGCTGTTTTCCAGCAAGGATTTTTTTTTTTTTTTCATCCACATGGCCCTGTCTAGTATTAAATGCTAAGATTAATGCACTGGAGTTTCATAGAGGGTCGGTGAATTAAATGAGAACATATATAATTAATAGCTGTGATTTGGTGCTCGGTCTGGGTAAAAATATTGGTTTCAGATGAATGCAATCGTCCATTGAACAAACCTTACCCTGAAAACCTTTACAGCGGACTAGGAATCCAAAAGAAAAATGTCCAAGGACCCTCTCATAATTAAAACAGTGATAAATATATGGGAGTCTGCTTGATTCCTTGGTGTAAATGGTCCCCATCTGTAAATGCACTTTTCAATAATACAACATTTTCCGGAAAACAAGTCAAAAAAAATACAGTTAAATAAAACATTTTCAAAAACGTAAACAACAAACATTATGAACACATAATAAACATGTATTTTATTTTATAATAAACATAAATAGCCTAATAGTGCCATTTAGCCTAAACTAAATTATTTAAAGCGAAACTGAAACTGGTGTTGGGCTCCACTCTCATTCGGGAAAGTCCAAAATTTCCACATTCGCATACTTGAATGCTAAACTATTATTTATTATGTAAACAAGGCTTTATACATCACATATCCCAATATGGATGTAAAACAGCATATGCAGAAAAAATGGTTTGGAGTAACAGGTCAATGGTAGAACGGTGGTCATGACTATTTAGATTGAGCCGAATAACTTTTTCTATATTTAGATGACTATATTTAGATCAAACTTTTTAGTTTGATAAATAGGCTGTGATGTAAATTTAGAGATGATGCTAAATGTTATTTGTTCGCGGTGAGCCGCTGGTGCAATCACTTGAATTTTGTTTCCGTATAGCAGCTGAAATGGTGCTCCGTCGTTTATGGTCATACATATAAGAGGAAGACAACATTCAAAACTGTACATTCAAAATAACAACATAACACTGAAGTGCCTTGGAAACCGCAGCTTTGTTTGATGCGTTGACGTAATTTCCACTGAAACAGGAAGCTAAGGCGGGACATATTGAATGGCTCCTCCCCCTTTTCAAATAGCCAATAGCGTTTAGGTTATCTCACAGACAAGTCGTACTTGACAGCACCATGGAAGCGAATCCGACACGCTGATGATACCAACGTACAGTTGGAAAACGGAATAAAACTTGAGCGTTTGAGCAACCGAACACACTTCTCCAGCCCATGTTGCTCTGTGTCAACAGTCGCTTTGGCCAGGTGGTGTTTATAGCACAGGGGGCGGAGCTTTAGATTCTAGAGAGCATTTGATTGGACAGAAGATGTGATGAGAAGCTGAAGTCCGTGGTGATGTCATAAAAATCTGTGATCCATTTTAGCGGAAGTGAGAGATTGTAGTTTTGAATGCTTATATCTCCTAATGTGAATTTTGTCATTGTTTTGGAACACACCAGCTTATTCATAACCTTAAGGCTAGCATATTCATACCAAAAGCTAAAAAAAAAACATATATTTTTATTTCAGGGGGCCTTTAAGTGTTTATTTGACGTTAAATGCATAAGTCACTTTGGAATATAAGTCACATTACTTTTTAGATGATAAAAAATCATCTGCAATCTCATGCAGTCAACTTGCGCTATACGGAAACTGTATAGCCTACTTTCTACTGAACGCTCAGCTCGCACATCCTTGCTTTACAGTATCCATTCGGCAGTGTGAATAGGCTAATCATTCGCGTCTAAACTAAGTACATGGCTATACAGTGGACTTAACTCACCCATGTGTCATAAAACAGGACGATGCAATAAAAACAGTGTGTACTGTGAAATAAGTCAAAGAAAAGCATTTATTTTGAGTTGTTTTTAAGCAAACTGCACGTAACACAGTGCGAACAGTGTACGATTAGATTTAGGGCCGTGAAACGATTAATTGCGAATAATCGTATCTAAAATAAAAGTTTGTGTTTACATAATAAATGTGTGTGTACTGTGTATAATTATTTTGTATATTTAAATACACACACATGCATGTATTTGAGAAAAATGTGTTGTTTATATATAAAATATTTATATTTATATATAATATAAATTATATATAAATCTATATACATGCAAATATTTCTTAAATATATACAAGCATGTGTGTGTATTTATATATACAAAATAATTATACACAGTACACGCACATTTATTATGTAAACACAAACTTGTATTTTGGATGCGATTAAACGTTTCACACACACATGGCTCTTATGAGTCTGTTCTTTTTTTAGTGAATCATGCGACCAGTAGAGACACATTCCCGAAAAGAACGTCACTTATGAATTTAAATAAGTAGTTCAAAAAGGCAACTTACATGTTTGAATGTCTATGACACAATATACTGTATAATTTACAGCCTTAAAGGGTTCGTTCACCCAAAGATTTTAATTCTGTCAGTAATTACTCACCCTCAAGTTGTCCCAACCTGGTAAGGCTTTCGTTCATCTTCGGATTTTAATTTAATTTTAGCGGTGTTTTTACTAACTTTTCTGGGCCGGCCAGTTTCAATCCCATAAAAGCCTATGGAGGAGTGAGACAGCTCTCAGATTTAATCAAAAATATCTTAATTTTTGTTCCGAAGATGAACGAAAGTCTTACGGGGAACAACATGAGGGCGAGTAATTACTGACAAAATTTAATTTTTTAGGTGAACTATCCCTTTAAAGATAAAATTTCTGAAATGTACCAGAAAGTCCTTATAGATGGCATGTTAAAGCAACACTAAAGAAAATGTCTTACCTTAAAATAATGTTTCCAAAATCGTATCAGTTGTTCATCAAGTTATAACAGTGAGAAAGGCACTTCTGGACTCGCTTTGCAGCCCTGAATATGCTATAAGTTTGCCAGGGGTGCGTTTCCCGAAAGCATCGTTAGCCAACTATGGTCGCAAGTTCCGTCGTTATCAGCAGTTCAACGATTTGGTGTTTCCCGAAACCATCGTTCCAACGAACGTTCGCAAACAGCATCGCAAACTTGTGTGGTTGGAACGACAGCTCTCGAGCTGTGGTTAGAAGCAGAGTTTCTAGTTTACATGAGATGTAGACTGAATAAATCCTTATCTTTAGCAAAATAAGCATGCTGACATTCAGTACAACCCGTGTTATTTATTTAGAATACATACAAATGCAATTTACGTCTTTTAGTTTGTCAAGAGATTTAAAGCACCGTTTTAGAAGACTGCGCATGTGCGAACGTGCTCTTGAACGAGACAAATATTGAGTCTAATAAAGCAAAATAACTGAGAAAATTTGAAATGGTCTTCAGATGCCATGTCTGTAACTTATATGACAAAATCTAGCGTTAATTCGATCTCAAATAGTTTAATTAAAATAAGTTATTAGTCCACCACGTGCGAGACGTCATAAACCAACGTGGTTGAACGATACTTTGCGACATACGGTTTCGGGAAACAGTCGTGATTAGTTAGTGGATTTCTCCAACGATGCATCGTACTATGGTAGTTAAGCAGTGAGCTACATAGTTGTACGGGAAACACACCCCTGATCGGGTCGCGTTTCTGTAGTTTGAATGAGACATTAAGAAAACTACAAATTTGACTTGCTTTACGTCAAGCGTAACAAAAGTCATTATTTTGTTTTTCTTCGTTTCTGATGTCGCAATACATCATACTTTCATGAAATCATGCAATATACTCAACCTTGTCTGTGGACATCGTTCATTTCAGAGCCGGCGCTGGATAAACAGCGAGTGTGTGTGCGACAGCGGTAATGGACAATTCCACTTCCAACCTGTAGGGCGACTGCAGAGGAACTGTTCTTAGTGTTGCGTTAAGAATGTGATTAACTAAATTCGTTGTCTAATTTTATAGTTTGCTATTCCTTCTGACTGAGAGACAACCTGAGGTCCGATTAAACCAGATGTGTGACATCAGTGCAAGGTCGTCTATATCTGCGTTCGGATGGAGGGAACAATCTTGATGATTGGTGTCTTATTGGGAAGTTCAGCACTGCCACTGCTAAGGCCTTACCTTTATAAATGCTCTCTTATAAACCAACCACAGTGGTTTAATTTCCCTTTGCAAATTCTAATGACACGCATGAGTGGTCTGCTGTTTGCATACAGATACATTTCCAGATCCAGTTTCACCTGTCTGTGAAATTCATATTACAAACCATGAATCTAAAGAGTTCGCACTCAACACATGAAATCCATGCGAGGCTTCGTGAATAAGGACAGGAACAAGCGGACAGCCTTCTCCAGGTGTTCATAACTATAGTTTTATGAGGGCTAAGGGAGTGGAGAGTAAGATTAAGTCACACGATTTTGCAGAATCTCCAGAGCTGAAATTACTGACATTTAAGTACGAATGAGTCCGATTGGAGTTTAGTAAAGCCCTTGGGTTTGTCCTGTTGTGTGTGGGCCTTGACGGGGTTAGCGTGAAAAGAGTTGCCCTGCCTTCACTGGTGCCGGCCTCTCATTTTCCCGATCCCCCTGAGAACACGGAGAGATGTGGAAAATGAGCTATCTTCATCTCTGCTGCTCTCTTGCTTCTCCAGTTAAATAAATAAGACATTACGCTGGAGGACCCCGGCCTTCATTACTACAAACTCGATGTAATCAGACACGTCTGTATGTTTCTGCATATTTCTAAATAGACATATATTAGAGAGGTCCCAGGAGGTGGAGTTGGACCTTTGAGATAAGTCTCGACTGTGAACACCAGCCATGGGGACTGATCATAGATGGGATGCAGGAATTCATCTCTTCGTGAGAGGCAGTCGCCTTTTTAACCGTTTTATGGAGACTGATCTGGTTCAAATATGTGTAATCCTGATTCCCTTTAACCCATGATTGCTAACACATCGTTCAGTCCTGAATAGTAATACCAATAGTAACACAAAGTAATGCATAAACTGTCATGTTCAAAAGATGCTTAACTCTTTCCCCGCTAGTTGCCAGCCACTGCCTGCATTTTTTATAATTTTCAAAAAAATGTTATGGCCCCCAGATTATTTTGTTGTATGAATATCTGAACATGCAAAGTATCAAAAACAAAAAACAAGAAAAAAAAAAAAAAAAACAGAACATTTGCTCAAAAAAAAAAAAAACTTTAATTCTACCTTCATATATTTATATCAACACTTGTGGGTAAGTTTCCTAAAAAAAAGCAACATTTTGAGCAAAAAGCTGAGAAAAATGCATTTTTTCCAAAGACTACGCCCGGATCTGATTCAGAACGTTGATCAAAACACAGATTGAGTATTGATCCATCAACATCCTGGGTCGACATTTCATTCAGTGGCATTAGGCAGTTTTGATTAATATGCTGTTTAATGTTGATGATTGCGTTTTTAAACGTATGCATCTGCTTACATGCTATCACTTGTTTCTGCTTCTTCTTCACACTTCTTCTGATCAGGAGATCCAGTACTCTTTCAGAAGATGTGTCATAGCGCCCCCTAGCGTATAACTATGAAAACACGGAAAGCCGGAAATTTCTGTCAATGGCGGGAAAGAGTTCAAATATAACACTAGGTTTGGGTTATTTAGGATGTGTTTACACGACAATGATGTATTTAAAACGGAAACATTTTTCCTTTGCCTTTTTTAAAAGTTTCACGTACAGACGACAACGCTGTCAAAATGATCCCGATCACACAGATCACACGGAAAAGACTAAAATCGCTGTATTCTGCTGCCAGGCCAGTAGGTGGCGATGTCACTTTGTTAAGAAACACTACGCAACTATAGACTGAACACTTAATACTCATGTGCATGATATCACCGTTTTCACAAATTCACGTTTTTGTAATTTGCACGATAACGGTTTAGTTTTCAAAAAACTTTTCTAAAAAAAATAATTGCATTTTCAGGCCGCCAGTGCTGCTGTAGTGTAAATGAGTGGCCAAAAAAGATATCATAGTGTTCTGTTCTTAGTTGAAAACGGTGTTGTGTAAACGTCCCCTAAGTTTGTCAAGACAGGACATGGGCATTTTCCATTGAGTTGTTTGAATATCTTTGTATTTTCATTCCTTTAACATTCGTATTCCTCATCCTTATTACCGAACGTGATATGTAATCTGCTTTAATGCAACAAGACAAAGGAGAGAAAAAACAATCATTTTCTGAGAACTAACACTAGCAATGTTTATTGTTCTTTACTCCTGTCAAAAGGCACTTGGATGGAAGTGCGTCATCCAGCCATTGATGTGTTCCCAATCCCGACATCTGTACAATCCCAGGAGTTACTCAGACAGAATATATTGAGAAATAAAAATGCACAAAAATAATAATACACTTTTCTATGTTGGTTAAAGATTGCAAGAATGTATCATGTTACATGTTGTAAATGACAGTCAGACTCAGCAAGTAAAGTAACGGTTTCCTTGAGATATGTTTCCCGTCCGGCTAAGGTGGCAATTTCCTGCTATTGTTCAAAAGAATGTATGTGATCTTACGAGAACGTGGCGTGCTATTCCAAATGTTGTTTATCTCAGAGTTTACGGGTTTACCTAAATCAGTCTGGTAAATTTAGACTCATGGGGAAAAAAATGTCAATACTATTTTATTATTAGTTGTCACATCAAGTTTTGTGACTATATGAGCTCAAACTAAATTATTACAAAAATGATTTAGCAACAACACATATAATCCTTATGCAATACATTTTATATTGTCTAACAATTGTTTACAAAAGCAAGCACTTTCTATGGTAAAACTTTATTTTAAGGTTACATTACACGTTATATGTACTTACTATAGCAGTAAATTGCATAATTAACTAACTAACCCTAAAGCAAACCCTAAGCCTATAGTAATGTAGTAAATTAATATTACTTAATACTTATATACATACAATGTAAACGTCACCTTAAAATAAAGGGTAACACTTTATTTAGGCTAGTAATGCTAATTAATATGACCCAGTACTTAAATATATAATTACACTGTAACATTGACACCTTAAAATAATGTGTAACCAAATAAAGTGTAACCATTTGTACAATCACAAGCAACTCCACAATATGATTTGGCTACATATTAAGTGTTGTTAATTTGTAAACTAGTCAGAAGCCGATATGAAATCTAACCCTTGTAACGATGATCAAGTGTCATCAAGCTTTCAAATGATCAAGTGTCATCAAGCTTTCAAATCAACAGCTTTTAAAAACTGTCAGGCCTAATGTGAGAACCGCCTTCAGTTCGGATCAATGAGGGTCTATATTACGCGTTTGGTTCCCTGCTGATGTTCAGCCGTCCCGCATCAGTAGATGTGCCCACTGCAAACCTGCCGCTGCTTCTTTGAAGGAGTTTTCTGCTGGAGGAAATGGAGTTAGTGAAGTGAACAGGGTCAACCTAACAGGAAGAGACGCTTACGGGTGACGCGTGGATGGGACATGATCCTCACGAGACAGACGGGGATTCTGGGAAAATAAACTAAAACACATCGCAAGAGCCAAAACATACATGCTATTTATATTTTTTTAAGCATTTTTCGTGCAAAAAAAAAAACAAAACAAAAAAAAATATCACGAAGCACAAACTAGAAACTTACTTTTTATTATTATTATTTTATTGTGGTCATGTCGTTTTTGAAATGGCTTAAATGAAATTGTACGGAGCCCCTAAAGGTAACCTATACATTGTGGTGGGAAAAAATATGAGATGGGAGAAAAAAATAATAGCTAAGTCAATGCTCTTTTTTCTGAAATATTTTGCGTTCCCCGAGAAACTTTTCGTTCGCTCGTAAAACCTTTTGAGCTCAAGTTTCTCGGGGAAAGCAAAACATTCGCGAGAGACCTCAAAAGCATTGACAAATATTGTGTTTCCTCCATCTCATCTCATTTTTTTTTTTTTTTTTTCACAATGTCCCTTTAGGGGCTCCGTAACAGAATCAGCAAATGTATGAATGAATGAAATTTGAAATGGTCGAATGTCTTTAAATGCTCATATAGTGTCTGCAGAAGATATTCGGATGTCCTCCAGTAAGCTTCACGCTTTCCCCCTCTCTCTCTCTCCTTCTTCTCTTTTATGGTCTTGTGCTCATTTCAGTCAGATTTCCCTTATTTCACGGTTCACTGGATGTGCAGGGGTGAGCTCGCGCTTTCTCATTGGTCAGCGAGCCGCCTCTCTCCCATCTCTCTTTCCCCATTCATACATCCCTCCTCTCCTCCTCAACATTACTCACACTTATCCATGACAATCACTTTCTCGTAGACGGGACTAATTATTTAAGACTGGAAACGAGTTCAAAGTTACCGAGAGACACAGACCAGACAGGTGAGTGTGTATGCGGTGTTTGCGGCTCCAGAAGCGGAGCATGTGTTGTTTCTGTGTTTAGTTTGACCCGCAGTAGTTCAGTCGCTCTGCACTGGTCTTGAATAAAATCACATGCACGTGGAGCTACTTTTTATTTTGAATTCCTTGCGCATTTTGTTATGTCGCTTCTTTGCTCTGTTGCAATGTGTTGACAGTCGAGAGAAAAGCTATTTGATGGATAACACGCACACGCTTCCAATGCAACACTAGACGCTCTTCGGAGGAGAGACGATGCAGTTACTTAACAGTCCTGTTGAGCCTCCAGTCACTTAATTGGCCACAGATGCGGAATTCTATGCTCTTTTACCGTTTAGAAATTGGATGCATTTGGGAAAGTTTATGAGGCGAGCCCAGCCCTCGCCCGCAGGAGCCCGGGGTCTGACGCTGCGAATATAAATCGAGCGGATTATAAGACTCCTGATTTATTCATTACGCTCAGTATGTTCAGGTATCGAAATGTCAACATCTCGTTCTTTATCGCGATGACAGGCAACTGACGAATGCATTTTAATTTCCATAATTAGCGTGTTGCATATTTCGTTTATTGTTGCATTATTTGATCTGTAAAGTGTGTAAACCCGTATGATATTGATGCTTTATGCACGAATTGATTTCAAAGAAATGTTGTTTCAGTAGTCAAGTGCAATTTAGGCTACAACTAGAAAACACAAGGTGAATTTTCGCTTGCATTTTTTTTTTCGTAAACACAAAGTCATCCTGCAGTCATAGGCTACCTTTAAATTACGGTTTATGAAGAAAGTCGCGTTGACGCTCTGAAAAATAGAAATACAGAAATGACTTTAATAAGCTTAGTGGATTGAAACAAAGATGACATTACGCAATGAATTAATATAAAATAATGACTGTTTTTTTTTACACTGATGGTTCGGGAAACTGACCTAACCTGGTTATCAACAAAGATAAAACCTCAACACTCAACAAACAAACAAGAAGTTGTATTTATTATAGGCCACCGATGCAACTCATCATCACCATGTTATTCTTCAAACAAAATCACCATTAAATAATTATAGCCTCTAAAGAAGGATACATAGGCTACTATTTAATAGGCTAGGCTACTAGTAAATGTTATGTGTCAAAAGGTTGCGTTATGTCTCTCGTGTTCTGATATGGCCATCGGTTATTTGGATTGTGTTGCTGAACTGCTGAGGAATGTTGAATAATGCTAGTGCCAGTCTGCTCTGTAATTGCACGCCGAGGGAAAGGCAAAAGACACCGTCCCCGAGCTGCCCTTTCACCCGAGACTCTGTAAGCTACACTTATTAAAACGAAAAGTGTTTCAATATGTGTCTGCTCTGGAAGTGAAGGGGCTGGGCCTATAAACTGCACTAATTGACTTATCTCATATAGCACGTATATAAACACATCCAAAAACGAAAGAAGAACGGAAAGAAAAGAAAAAGCATTGATTAAACGGATACAATTGTTTAGTCAGAACGATGCAAAAAAAAAAAAGCATTAATATTATTAGCTTATTATTAATAATACTAATGATGCATTTACTGCCACCGTAGCCAAAATAGCCTATTTCATGAAACAGAGGCTTGTGTAGATAATTAAAAAAAATAAGTGAACCTCTGGAGGGATGAAAGGTAAAAGCTACAATTCTTAAAGGAATAAATGCAGCTCTGTTTCTCTGTGCTCCAGTCTTGCCTCTCATAAGCTCATGAACCAGATCTGACCTCTCTGTTTAGATTGGCTGGATGTGGTTTTACGGGCTGGAGAGCAAGGTGCCCAAATATACACAATAACTGCTGCGTTGCAAATGATTTTTACTATTTATACCAATGCAGGTATACAGAAAATGCAGATGCATGAGTTTTATCTATATGAAAACATCTCTGTAGAGGATGAAGAAATGTGTTTCTTAGAATCTGAGACGCAAATCAATTTTGAGAGGAAATGGCTTAGCTGAGGGAAATATGCTTGTGGAGGAGAATTCGTTTAATTCAGAGAAATAAATGAAATGTTTTTTTTGTGCAGATTTGTGAGAGATAGGAATTAATTAACTATAATGAATGAATTTCAGTTAATTTTTAGACCTTAAAACAATTTTCTTGGAGTGGGAATCAGAATTAAGGAACAAATTGGCTTTTTGTCTAATTATTATTATTATTATAGACTTTTGGGATTTGTTCATTTGTTAGTTTTGCACTGGACAAACTCTAGTTTCCTCTAAGATGACATGTGGACTTGTTTTTTGAAGGGGCCGTGAAGTGAACATCACACATTTCCGGGCTCTCTGTCCAATGAAAATGTTTCAGACCGTCCCCGACACTTCGTCTTACGTCAAGGTAAGACAACATCGTCACTACGAGCAGGTAATGTTGGAGGAAACACACTGGAACTTATAAATTGCCTTTTTCCTCTTACAAGTTGCATGGTGATGATGACTGGCGTAAATGGTTTGTAAAAAGGCAGATTCACCTCCCGTCATATTTGACGTCAAATGAACGTTCAGTTTGATGACTGGTTCATTTGTTTACAACACATCTCTCTAGCTTGATCTGAACATTGAATGAAGGGACAGGCCATCTATGACCTTCACAAATGTTACTTATATTGTACATTATTGCATTTGACATGGTGCCCTTTTTTTCCTCTCTCTACATGCTTTTAAAGAATGTAAACATTGCAAATGGCAGACATCTGTTTTTGCATGAACTAGGTTCGACCAAGCAGGGAAGTTTCCCTTCAGAATTCAAACTCGAGCGGTTTAATGAATCTCTGATGGGTTTGAGTCACTGTATAAGCCACTGAACACATTCAGACTGAACTTGATCATGCCACATCTACAGAATTGCTCTCTTTCTCATTCAAACATGGTTAAATACCTCTCTATGAAAGGTATTATCATTGTTTTAGAGGCTGAAATTGGCATATTTGGATGGTTATTTATGGCAAAGTGCCACAGCAATAACTTTAATGTATCAGAAGGCTTAGTGCACAGCATACAGAGAGAGCCATGAAAATGAAGTATTGTGCCTGCTAAAGTCATTCATTATATCTTTACAATCAGCATACTTTCCAGAGCTGAGTTGTTATGTTATGGAGACTTATTGCCCCCCTGCATAAGGGAGCTTTTCATGCCGACGCTATAGTTTGTGTTCCTCCACAGAGGGGCTGCGTTTCACAGTCCCACGAACAGTCCTCGATTTGTTTCGAGACATTAGCAGCGCAGGAATGTTGAGGGAAAACCTTCTCTTTGAAATCCAGCTTTCTCTCCACAGACTGAATAATAAATAGTACACTGCACGGCAGTGGAGTTGGGCTGCGTACAAACAACAATAAAATGGAGCAAGAAAGAGTCTTTAGATGATTATTATTAATATTTTATGTTTGTTTTGGTTTTTTTTTCATTTTGCATTTATTCTTACTTTTTAACAAGTAAACAAGTGTCTGTGTTAAGACATTCGTATCCCAAAAACCCAAACTAAGTATTTGTTTTGGTCAAAATTTACAAATATTTAACAAATGTTTTCCAGAAGTGACCCATTTCATCATTTCCGGGTTTCTCAGAAGCGGAAGTCGTAGTTGGGTAAACTTATATAGCGGTGAATGAGAGACTAGGCTAAGTAGCCTAAAAAAGTGTTACCATTTGATCAAATAGCAAAATAACTTTAAAAAAAAGAGGGGAAATAAATTAACTAGTTTTTTTTTTTTTTTTTTTTTTTTGTCATGATGCAAAGGTAATATAATAAAAAGTAGTGTTATAAATGTGGGCTACATACATTTAAAAAAATATATATATATATATAATTGTAGGATTATGATTTATGACCGCTAAAACGCGTCATCACAGTCTATGGAACGGGTCCGCCAGATAAACGCTCATATTTGAATGTTGTTGCTGCCGGGCAGAATTTGAGCGGGAGATGGATTTACCTCAGCACGCCTCAAGAAAGGCAAGTTTCAGAGAAATATTCAGCCTCATTCAGGCGAAGCCATGGGTTAAGGTTTTTGTTTGGTTAAGGCCGGGCGAGACTGGAGCTTTCCAATAAAAATAAATCTCAAATTAATTATGGCCCGGAGCAGGAGGCCAGACAGTTTGGTGTTGTGTGCTGCTGCAGTCTCTATTTTTTCGATGTGCGTGTCATTCTCAGCGCGTGAGAGGAAAAGGGGCTCGTGACGGTCTCGCGCAACCTGAGAAGCACCACGATTACCGGTAATGTGTTTCGAATATTTGTCTAAAGATAGATAGATAGATAGATAGATAGAAAGATAGATAGATAGATAGATAGATAGATAGATAGATAGATAGATAGATAGATAGATAGATAGATAGATATAGATAGATAGATAGATAGATAGATAGATAGATAGATAGATAGTATATTGGCTATTTGTAGATCAACCTTTAGTTATGTAATTGTATGGTCGAAAGTCCGTTTACCACCAGAGGAAGCCTCTGGCCTCACTTTGGGTTAGTCTTACTCAGGCACTTCAGGGTTTTTCCAGTAGCGTTGGGCCACTGGCTTCCCACAGGTCGTGGTTGGGAGAAATGCCTGGCTGTCAAGCTCCAGCGTCGAGCCAGATGTTCTGTGGCTCACTACATAAACCAACATGCATTTGTTTATTGGCCTTCCAAAATGTTTGTTACCGCTGGACTCATAATGACCTGGGCAAGTGCCACGCGGGAAAATACAAATTTTTTCTTCTGTTTTTTTTTTTTTAGGTTTAATGATGCACCTCTTGGATAGGCTATGTTTGCTCCATAAATAAAAAATAATTTATTTTGGACTTGTTATCATTACATCTTGAAAGTTGAAAACACACTGTATCTGGAAAGAACCATGGTTTATATAAGCATGATGTCTAAATTGTGGATTTCGAGAGCAAGATAAGACTGTCGTCATCAAACGATCTACAAAATATTTGCTCACTACAAACGCGGTTCGTAATTTTGAATGAAACGATTGTTCACTATTTATCTGATATATAGTTTAGCTTCGAGTAAAGAGACGTCTCATTTATAATAATCGAAATAGAGACCATAAAACATAATTATACTGTCATTAGTGACCCCTCTCCGCCAGATCTCCGTCTCGTCATGCGCTCAGAGATAATGGTGTTTTAATTAAAAGAATTGTGGAGTCTAAGCGGCCCCTCTAGGGAAACATATGTTTCAGCGATCAATCCCACGCTCTGTGAAAACGATGTCCACCCTTCCACTGCAACGCGCATACAACCTGATATGATGCTCCACATCTGCATTACTCAACCATAAGTCGCATAATGTAAGGTTAGTTCCGACTAAAACCTAATGCCTCTATTTCTGCTTGGTCAGATCCCTCTACTTGTCTTATATTCCCCACTCAATCAAGAATGCAGAATTAATATATGCCAACACCGTTTATTTGAATAAAAGAAAAATCAGGGTTGGTCAGATCCCTCTACTTGTCTTTTATTCCCCACTCAATCAAGAATGCAGAACACATACATTGATGAATATATGCCAACACCGTTTATTTGAATAAAAGAAAAATCAGGGTTGTTTTGTGCACGAGAGAGGCACAGACTCGAAATGGTTAAACAAGGTGTCTCCGTTAATTACTGCGCAGGCCTCAGGCAGGAGAAGCCTTGACCCCTGGCAGGATCCAGATGTGGAGCTCTCGAGGGGGCCTCCCCCCATCACCCCACCCCCTCCCAGACCCCCATATCGCAAACAGTGCAAGTCAGCCGGCGCAGACTCAGTCTCGCTCCCCGAGGCTTGGCCCTCTCGGTCAGGGGGTCTCAGGATCCGGGGGTCTGGCTGCGAGTCTAGAGTGTGCTCGGTAATACAGCTCACCGTAAAAAAAAAAAAAAAAAAAAAAAAAAAAAAACGTAGGGGTGGAGATTCACTCGCATTTAGAGAGAATGGTAGGCCTAAATACAAAAAAAAAAAAACTACAAAAAAAAAAAAAACGCTGGGTTGTTTTAACATGTTTGGGTCACTCATCTTTTTACTTTTTTTAAACCCAGCGGTTGATTTAAAATATGACATTTTTTTTTAAACCCAATGTTTAGTTTAAACTTAAAAAAAAAAAAGAACCCACCGGTTGGTTTAACTTTAAAATGTGTTAAACCCAAAGGTTGGTTTAAATCTTTTAATCTAGTTAACCCAACGGTTGGTTTATTAATTAATTAATTAATTAAACCCCAACTTTTGTCCATATTTGACCTAAATATGTTAAAACAATCCAACATTCTTTTAGAGTGCCATATTTATTCAAAATATATTTTTTGACACTAGCTACATTGCAAAATCTGTTTAAATCGTGATAAAAATTGTGTATTTCAACCTTTTTCCAGAACGAAAGTAAATATTTACTGTATACATTTAGTCTAGAATAGAGACTGTTCCCCTCATTGCACATGAAGACATGAAACGTGAGACGTGAGACCATGTGCTATTGATTTGGAGAAATGTTGAACAGCAAGCACTCGAGAGGTATCAGCCTCTCTATATGATCCATATACAGCCAGTGTTTCTGGAGAAATGCTATGCGTGTGCATTCAGAAGCGCGCACACGTGTGGAGCAGACAGACTCGACGCTGCAGGCTTCGCTTTTATTAATGGAAACCCATAATAGCAGCGAAAGAAGTTCGGACAGACTCGTCACATTCTTCTCTTCACATGGGTACATCCAACTCGCGTTTTCGTTCATCGGAATACCGATCATAATAGGCTTTATAATCATAATTATCCCGTTATGCATTCGATTCCAACAAACCTGTATGACAATAACCATGTGCATTAATGGTCAAAAGATTTATAAAGTTAATATTTGTATAATATTTTTCTATCAGCTTAGTCTTTGTCTTTTTTTTAGAGTGTTATTATTAATTATTATGTTTAACATAGGTTTCTGCCGTGTCTATTTTAATGTTGGAAAAAGCGCAACAAATGCAAAGAGCTGGCAGGCATTCTGTAAATATTTCCAGGCAAAAACATGTAAAGGAAAGAAACACTATTGTTTTGGTGTCTTATCTTCTCGGGACAAATATCCTGCTTTGGGTGCCGTAATGAAGGCAGGGCCAGTGACACACACACACACACACACACGCACGCACGGCTTCCTTCTCAAGCGCGGTGACTTCACTTCCCAAATTTAGAGGAAAAAAACCATCCGGCGAAACTGTCTCTGTCTCTCCGCCACATATCGGGGCTGGAATTAATTCAGACGCGTGTCATGTTTGGAATATTGTCGGGCTCCACTGAAAATTGCGCAAAATGGACGGAACTATTAAGGTAAGAGCGGAGGAGAGGGATCTTTCTGAGATGGACAGTTTGAGAGCTTGTAGTCTGGGACTTTTCAGTCGCTACGAGTTGCGCTTTTCCTCTTTTCTCTCTCTCCCTCTCTCTCGCTCCCTCTCTCTCTCTCTCACTCTCACTCTCTCTCTCTCTCCAAGTTTCCTTTTCCTTTTCGTCGAAACTTTGTTGAAAGTTGAAAACTGCAGCGGAGGATACGAGCGTTCAGACGGACTCGACGCGCACTCTTGGACGCTTGTAAAAACGCACGGGCTGTTTGTGATGGAGTAAAGATGTCTCGTCAAGAAAAAGACACCCCCAAAAAAAACATCTCCTAAGTTTCGTTTTAAAGATTAGAAAAGCGAACGTCCGGTGCTCGACGAGGCTGCGTTGAGTTTTCATTATATCGTGGCGCGCGCGTGTGTGTGTGTGTGTGTGAATGCAGTGCAGTGGTTTATATAAATCATAAAGCTTTAGGCTGGAGATGTGGCTGCGCAATTGGAGTGGCACCGTGCCGAGGTTTTCCAACCATTCATATAGTTCAAAAGCCGAGCCCACCCACGGTAAAATATCCCTCCACGTTCTTTCCCTTCTTCTGATAACTGATAATAATTGCTATAATGTGCTCTTGAATGGGTTGTGTTTACACGAAGTAGACTACTCAAAACAACAACAAAAAAACTTGCGCTCTACTTAGAATAATAAGTTATGTGTGGTCCACGCCGCTGCATGTGCATTTCGATATTTAGAGGAATCTAGCATGGACATTTATATTTTTATATTTTTTAAATGGATAATCCCCATATACACTCTCTGATTATAAACAACTATCAATATTTGAATGAAAATGTTATGAGCATCAAATAAGGTAGCCTACTGATCACTGATTAATTGCGGACTCTTGTCTGGAGGGGAGGGCTGCAGATTCAAACACTCCTTTTCTTGCGGTCATATAAGTGGTTTTGGGTGTGGTATATGTTTGGGGCCGTACACATTATGCTTGTTTTAGATTGTATCATGCTAAATACACTGTTTCGATTGCAGTGGGGTGACTGAGGACAGATATAGTATGATTTTAATGCAGCCATATAGCTCAAAGGCCATACAATTATTGTTGAAAATTGTTTAGCATTGAGAAAAAATAGTGTATTTTATTGTATGATCATTGTTGTCATCACTTGTTAATATAGCATATTATTATTAGTAGTATTGTTGTAACAATTCCAACATATAATTAATGTCTATGTACTTTACAATTGTAGTTGTACTTATCTTTGGAAATAAGCTTAATTTTAATAAATCATAACTCAGTTTAACATACTGATGTTATATATATATAAATAAATAAATAAATATATATATATATTATTAGTGTTTAGAACGTATTAGTATGTTATTTAACATAATCATTAGAGTTATGATTATGATTTATTAAAATTAAGCTTATAATTAACTGGAGTAATGGCTGATTAAAATTCAGCTCTGCATCAGATAAATAAATTATATTTAAAGTATATTACAATAAAAAGCATTATTTTAAATTATTTCACAATATTACTGATTTTCTGTATTTTTTATCTTGATGAGCATGACTTATTTCAAAAACATTAAACATTAAACACACACACACACACACACACACATATATATATACATATTTATATGTATATATATATAACATATTTAATTGACATATTTGACACAACATATTTAATTGAAGTCTGCAATCACTAAACCTAACCTTTCGACTTGAAATGAAGTACATAGCGTATAAAATACAACTAATATAATATGTGACCCGTAATTATCTTGAAATGTAATCATCAATTATTAGTTTTAATAATTGCATCTTCTGTAGGATGAATGTGTGAGTTATTCCTTTGGAATTTGACTCCGATCGCTCTCTTGATTGATTTTTAACTGTTCACTTTAGTCAACAATGAGGAGGGTGTCTCAATCCATGGGTATTTCCTGTCCCACACAATCTGGTTTCCTGTCAGGTTTCCTTTTCCTCCTTAAACAAAAGACAGGAATGGCCTCTGTATAAAATAGCACTGTGCTTTTAATGTGTCTGTACATCCCGACCTGATGACGCATCCTCTCTGGGTCAAGCAATGATGATTACATTTCTCATTTGCTAATTTTTCAAAAGAGCTTTTTCTAGAGATCATTTCTAATATACGGTATGGCATTTCTAATCTGGCTCACAACACCGAACCAGTGTAACCCTGTGGTTCTGGACGGTTTAAGCGAGCCATGCAGACACGGCCAATTTATAGCTCAAGGAAATTGGCACCTTTGTGAGTATTTTAACCTCATTGTAAGAAGAAGCTTGCACTTGTGCGCTGACCATTGCTTAGCACTCTATTTCACAGAGATGAAGGAATTTCTTCTTTTGACAGGCCTATGTACGAGCGTGAGTGTGGAATTAGATTTTCCTATTTTTACAGCCCTCTGTAATCTTGGGAAAGACTGACTGCCAATCATGAATTATATGGTGGAGGCTGATATGTCTGCGTGTAAGTAACGTGTAACAGTCATAATAGCAGCTCTGGCCTTATCTGGCAGCATGAAGGCATTCCTTAACTCTGCCATACTTATCATGCCACCGGCCTGCTGCTGTGGGTCGCCCCGATACTGTCCGCGGGACACTGATCAAACTGATGACGACTGTCAGCGAAGTCCGAAAAAAACGAATAGGGAAAATTAATAACTGCTGGTAGAGTGTCCCGAGATCCCCTTAGCCAGAGACTGATGGTTAATTGTGAAATGCAAGCATTTGGATGCTTTATGGGATGTATGTTTCAATCAAAAAATGCCAAAGAGGAGTTTGTTATCGAACAGTATCAAAGCCTTAATTTCCAAAATCACCCTCAAAGTCTACAATGATGTGCGTATTTCAGTCTTTTAGCCTAAATGTGTGTTTTTTAATGGTGAATTTTCACATTTGTTGAGTATAGAGTTCAGTGAAAGTTGAGTTTTACAGGTGTTTGTGACTGAAATAACAGAGGGAGATCTAGGCGGATAGTTTTGATGAAACTGAAAGAAAGCGCTGAGTGAAAAGTGAATGGAGACGATCAGATGCACGTGCAGACGCGGATCTCTCCAGAGGAGTCTGTCTGCCGCGTTTGTTTTCTTTAATAAAACTACATCACCCCAGCTGAGCGCCTGCAACGAGAGCTCATGTAGACGTGACCTTGCCTCTGTTCCGTCTCACATATGAGTCATGGACAAGACATCTTATTGAAAGTCACATTTTGAAATTCTTCTCGAAAAACAAAAGGTTTAAAAGTCAATGTTACGTTTTGCGGTTGTGTTTTTACATTGATAACCCTGAAGTAAATGGCTGAGTTGTATTATTATAAAAAAAATATATTCTTCTATGCACCTGATACATAAAACTGAGTAGTCAACATGTACAACCTTGTTTACTTTTCTAATGCACATTCCTGATTTTAGTGTCCACAATTCATTGGTGCACATTATTCCAGGAAAATGATGACCAAAACACAATAAATTGCTCCATCTCTGAAACATGACATCCTAAATCCTCTTATTTTAACTCCTCCCCTTCAAACACCTGACTTCACTCTGGTTTGTAATTCCTGCTCTTCACAATCCCAGCAATGCCCAGTGGTCCTTTTTTTTTATTATTGAATATCCCATTTCACATTTATATTAAATAAAGTACACCTGTGTTTCATGTTGACTTCACATTTCCGTTACATGAACGCAATCAATTGCACTGCCTCATTTGCACTCAGCATCTGTGCTTCTGATGCCCTTCAGCAAGAAACAATTTAGAGATGTGTGTTGCTTGATTACACACGATGCACTGAAAGTCATTTGTCATGTGCTTTAATGAGAAACAGTGATATAGCTTGCGCTCTACAATCCTCCAGGAGGCGCTGTCAGTGGTGAGTGAAGACCAGTCTCTGTTTGAGCCTCCATACGCTTCTGCTGCTCCTCTCCCCAAGACGGACATGACTGCGTCCGGCACACAGGATTACGCTCAGACACACAAGATCAACCCTATTCCTCCTCAGCAGGAGTGGATCGGCCAGCCCGTGCGAGTTAATGTCAAGCGAGAATATGACCACATCAACGGATCCAGGTACCTCATTTGTTAACACCATTATTCTGTGTTTGTGAGAGTTGTTCTGTCTGAGATAAGCATAAGTAAGCAATAACCTTTCTCTCTCTCTCTCTCTCTCTCTCTGGCAGAGAGTCCCCGGTGGACTGTAGTGTGGGTAAATGCAATAAAATGGTGGGTGGGACTGACACATCTCAGATGAACTATACTGGCTACATGGATGAGAAGTGTGCTCCGCCTCCAAACATGACAACCAATGAGAGGAGAGTTATCGTCCCAGCAGGTATTCATTGTTCGTCAACATTAGGTGTGTAACGATACCCTCATGTCACGATTCGATACATATCACGATACTGTACTCACGATACGATATTATTGCGATACACCAAGACGTATTATAAAAGGTCAACAAAACATGTACTATTGATTAAAATTATAAATTTGGTTTTACATTGTGTATGTAGATGAACAGGCTTGAACTTGGTGCTGAAACCCATTGGAGAGGACAGTAGTGACACCAGAATAAAAATATTCAGAATTATGAAGCTGAAAAAGCAGAATTATTTTAGACGAATATTGCATTTTGTCACTGACTATATATATTTAAAATAATGTAGGGCACTCTTTGGTAACCACATTTGGCATTATCAGGACCCACACATATTCCCCCATTGCATTATTATACATTATATTATTATTATTTTCTTCACACAATAATTTTTATTTTGAGTGAACTATACACTATACATATTGTCTCTATCCACAATACATATTGTTGCAATTTTTGTATTGCAATATATTGTGACATGATATATTGTTACACCCCTAGTCAACATAAATACACAACATATTGAATGCTACATCAGGGGTCCAACATTAAAATATATTAAAATAAAATAGTTGAATATCAAATGTTCAGGTCTATTAAAGGTGTGTAAGTTGCACCAAACTTAAATCATGTTTCCAAACACAAGGACGCCAGTGGTGACCATTCATAATCCCAATGATTGTTATATCTGGAGAAAATAAGATAATGATGCATGACCTTTGGATGTTTGGAGTCAAAACTTGTGCATTTCTGTTTTGTGCCACTAATGTTGCAGAAATGATTACTTAGTTTCTCTGAAAATTTTTCTGTACAACAAGACCGTAAAAGAGCTGTTCTCTGCTTTAGTACTCACTTTAAAACAGTCACTGTCTTTTCACACTTAAACCAATGAAAGCTGCTTGTATGCAATATCTAAACCTTGAGTCTCCTGCTAATTTGTGGCTTTATTTTGTGTTTCCCACTTCAGACCCTTCTCTCTGGTCTCCAGACCATGTGCGGCAATGGTTAGACTGGGCCATTAAAGAGTATGGTCTTCAGGAGATCGACACAGCCATGTTCCACAACACAGATGGAAAAGAGCTTTGCAAGATGAGCAAAGAGGACTTCCTGAGACTTACCAGCGTTTATAACACGGAGGTCCTGCTCTCACATCTCAATTACCTCAGGGAAAGTAAGTCCACGCGCTTTGTTGTATTCGACTGAGATTGGCTAGTTTGGGTCTTTCACTTTTGCTGCATTTTAGTTTGTGACTACAAATGTGCTAACTTGTTTTATTCTACGGCTTGCTTTATGATGTCAATAGATTTTGCAACATATCTCAACCACAATATTATAATATTTTTGTCAGGAAAAAAAATGGTTGCACCATTTCAAAAGGTACTAATATGTACACTTTAGTTAATAATAGGGGATTTTGCACTAGTTATGGGAAATAACCACTACTAGGGCATTCGCCCGAGAACTAAATTTTCCCCTAGTGCCGTTTCTGTCAGGACCACTATCGTCAAATACAGTTGACAATTAGCATACAGTTTGGATTGGCGGTATGGTTAAGAGCCTAGCATGGATAAGAGCAGCAATAACCCTCCTTAGTGTAAACACAACAGAACCAACATGAATGTATCCAAATATATTTAATTCAAGATTTTAAAGTACAACATAATTCGAGAATTTATTCTGATTTAAGGGGAATCATAATGCCAAATCCTGACTGGAGAGAGGTGGAGCTGGGGAGGGAGGAGGGTAATTCGCTCCTGAGAAACGCGATCGCTGCTTATAATACTGAAGAAGGAGCTTATATATGTATACAGTGATAGACGTCGTATTCCTATAGGTAGACGTGAATCAGCTTAGAGTCGGCTGATGCGAGCTTGACTAACGTGACCTGCCAGAACTGACGCTACGCTTGGTTTTCCTGGTTGCATTCACACTGACAGTAGGAACTCTGAAGTGGCGTAAAGTATCATAAGCCTAAGTTGATCGTAGAACAATTGCCACTAATGGTCTCTATGATCAACTTAGGCTCACAAAGCTTTTGGAAAACGCAGCCCTGGTTGTTGTGCGGGACTTTGACGGCGCTGAGATCGCCAGAGCACACAATGCTCCCATTCTCTGTCTTCATTAGTTCACGATATTTCCGATATTTTCTTTAGTCCTAATATGCGATTAGATAGAACTGTTAAACAAAGAAAGTAAATGCTATACGAAAAAGTATTATAACGTTTGCCGTGTGGTTGACGACCGATGGCGCTAGCTGAGCAGAAATACATAATCATGTTTCGCTTGGTCCCTTCAAAGTTGCGTTGCATTTCCTCCGAAGGGAAAAGAAGTGCCTAGACTTCGACATTGGCCCATCTATCGCTGTTTTCCATGTGTGTGTGGAGTAAATGTACACCGTAGGCTATTAACTGTGTTTACTCTGCTTTTTAAAAATGGCGCGTGTGCGCATGCGTTCGGGACAATCATTGTATACTTCCTAAAAAAGGTGTTCCCAAAATCGTTCCGAGTTCCTGCATCCCAAAAAAGCAGGTACTTCTGCCAGTAGTTATAGGAACTATGAAAATGTTCCTCCAGTGCCCCTAACATGTACATTTAAGGTACTAATATGCACCCTCTAGGGGTAAATAAGGAACCAAACTGTCGTTTTGAAAGAATACTGCCCCAGTGACAGAGTGTATGATAAGACACTCGATAACTAACTGACTATCTTTGAAGACATATTGCATTAATGACTTCTAAACAAAACCAGCTTTAATTGCAATTTCAGTGAACATCACCCCAAATACTTTTTAGAGCAGTGTTTATATTTTGTTTATGACTATTTATGAAGTGCCAAGCAACTGACCAATAAATTGTTTCCAAACTAAAGCTTGTATTAATTGAACCACAACAGTAAAAAGTTTGGAAGTAATTGTAACTGTTTAATGCATGACTATCCATGCGAGAGATGGAGCCAAAGTGGTCTAGTTTATTCCACATGGTTGCTGTCATTGTTTTTGTCACTCGAAGCACACACTGAGATCAAGTTAATAACAATATTTTATAAGATAGTTAGCACATTACGCTCGCTTTTATTCCACATGAGCGTTTCAGTAGGGAGAGCTCCTGTCCCGCTCCACCTGCTTGACTTTTACTGGACGCATTTGGTTTGGCAGAGTCGCAATGATTATGAATTTCAGCGAGCATCACATCCCGAGCATCTCCCCCTGAGTGCTTTGGGCCTCAGACTTGGAGAGATGAAGCCCAGGTGCATGGCCTCAGGAGACGAGCCCATGCATGCACACTGTTGCACGGGAAAGTTTATCCCTAATTTACAACAGAGGCATCTTGCCCCATTTCTCTTCCAAGGGATTTCTTAAGTTATTTCCCTTCGTTTTTTTGGCAAGAATCCCGCGGCTTTGGCGAAAACTAAGTCCACTCATCCACTTGAATACTTCAGTGCCATCTATAAGCGAGATGTCGGGAGGATACGCCGCATCTGTGCGTGGATCGCCACTTTGTTTGCACGAGAAGTGCATCGGTAAACAGAAGCTACGCGTTCGCTGAAGGGCGTTTAGATGCAGTTTGCTGGGATGGTGAGAGCAGCTGGCCCGTCCAAACATTATGACAGCAGCTCGCCTCTGAGGTGGGTGGAGTCCCAACAGGGCTGAGTGCTTAAAAACGGTCCTCCTTAAAAAGCAGTGATGGATTCTGCTGTGAGGTAATGGGAACTTTATTCCGTGGGTGTCGACGGTTTTGTGCTGGTGGCCAGGCTGTGGGCCTGCATACAGACTCGGAGTTTAACAGAGAGCCATTGTGAGTTGTAGGGCAGAGCCCGGCCTGTCTGCGAGCTGTCAGGTGTTTTTTTCTTTTAAGAGAACTGGGTTTTTGAGTTTTCATTAGGGACGATTGCCTCGGGACTGAGCCAGAGCTTACGCGCCGGGCATTGTGGATCTGCCTTCTGCTCTTTCTTTGATTTAGCCTGTGTGTTTTGGAAACAGAAGAAAAAGTTCGTAATCCTCCACTCCACCATTTGTATTGCCTTGGAAGGCGTCCCGAGTGAAAATCAAATAATAATAAGAGAGATGGTCTTGTCCCGTATACCAGAGGCTACTCGCTGTCCGCTAACATATTTTTGAGTTCCCTTTACCTGTGTGTGACCTTATAAGGGTTAGTTCATCCCCCAAATGTACAATTCTGTCATCATTTACTAACCCTCATTTATTTACAAACCTGTTTTCTTTTCTTTTCTGGAACACAAAAGTAGATATTTTGAAATACAATTGATGTCAGAGGTCCACGACAAAAAGGTCCAAAGCAACCCATTGACTTCTGTATGAAAAAAAACTAAATAGTATCCCCTCAAAAATATTCCTTTTGTGTTCCAGAAGAACTCACATAATCTGATATTCATGGTAAATAATAAATCTGGCTGCTTTACTGTAAAAACACACAGAATATGTATGTCAATTTGTGTGTTTATTTCACTGTAAATTCTTTTTCACTTCCAAAAACTGTTCATTTAACAGTATGTCTCATTGTATATATTACAGTTGTGACTGTATAGAGACATAAGGCAACTTACTGTTCATCAATTAACATAAATCATTTTTAGTCTTTTACTATTAAGAGTTGAAACATTCTTCAAAATATATACGTCAGAGAGTAATGATGACAGAATGTACACTTTTTGGTGAACTATCCCTTTAAGAGTACCATGTGTTATGTAGTTTACATGTGTGGAATGTGTGTACATGTATGTGGGACCATATGTTTAACTTTCGTTTGAGCCCCGGGGTTCAGGGTTAGAAACCGAAGATGATCATTTTCCTCTTGTAACACAAACAAACACAATCACAGCCCTCCACAATAAAGCCCTCTGGTTCTGCTCACACACTCGGCCTGGATACGCAAAACACACGCACACACACCCCGCTTCCCTCGGCCTGCTGCGTGTTTCCGGTCCTCGCTGTCCGTGAATGTGTCCGCAGTGTAATCGTTTCACACACACATATATGTAGATGCTGTGGTGAGTCTGATTAACATTCCTGTGTGTTATTAAGTCTATACACAGCGGAGCAGGGCAGGGACGGTTACCGCCTCTGGTCAAAATGCAGGCAAACGCTGACTCACACAACACACACACACACACACACACACACACACACACACACACACACACACACACACACACACACATGCATCATAACCAGCCGAAGACACAGAGCTGGTGAAGTTCGGGTGCTGTGTTTGCTGATGCTGAAGCTCAACGGTGATGATATCTGTAGGAGGTTTTGTTTTGACTTCGCAGTTGGTCAGTTATTCAGATTTTATTAGCGATTGCCGCCCGCTCACCAATGTGCTTTCAATTTGGCTGCAATTTGAGAATTTGTTGGAATTTCATTGCAGGAGGGGAGCGGTGCTGAACTGCTGCCTTTAGCTCAACTTACACACTGTACAGACTGGAAAGGTGTGTGTGTGTGTGTGTGTGTGTGTGTGTGTGTGTGTGTGTGTGTGTGTGTGTGTGTGTGTGTGTGTGTGTGTGTGTGTGTGTGTGTGTGTCTGTGTGTCTGTGTCTGTGTCTGTGTCTGTGTCTGTGTCTGTGTCTGTGTCTGTGTGTGTGTGTGTGTGTGTGTGTGTGTGTGTGTGTGTGTGTGTGTGTGTTAGAACACTTCCAGGAGAAAGGCTATGCACAGAAATACACACGTATCCGCACAAAGATGTGATGCTCTTGTTGAATCACTTGTGAATGTGTTACTGAATTCAGAAAATTCAAAATTCATTTTGTTTGATTAAAATAAAAAGGGTAACTTTCTGGTAGTTGTGTTAAGCCTAATAGTCTCATTATAATGCTAAAATAGTAGTAGTTTAGCACAATATTTTAAAAAGAATATCATTAATATTGTGTTTTTAATATCTTGAAAACTTCCACATTTTACATGATATTAATCACAGGCTTGTTTGACATTTAGAACTGAATTGAGAAAGCTTAATTCAAACTCGAATTCAATTCCTACATTTTATTACAGTTTTTTTTAATTGCTTACACACTAAAAGTGATACTTGAGGTCCACTTACTCATATCTTATCTTTAGACCAAGTCTGCAAAATAGCAAGGATATCTGCTTTATACAGTTTGCAATTGTAAAACAAACTTGTCATTTTTTTTGAAAGTTGAAAGAAAAAAGGATAGATTAGGTATAGATATATTGGCACACTGCACTATTTTTTATATTTTATTTGTGATTCTCTCTCTTCCTCAGACACACACACACGAACACACACACACACACACACACAGACACACACACACACGAATGCACATACACACGAACACACACACACACACACACACACACACAGACACACACACACACGAACGCACACACACACACACACACACACACACACACACACGAACGCACACACACACACACACACACACACACACACACACACGAACACACACACACACACACACACACACACAGACACACACACACACGAACGCACACACACACACACACACACACACACGAACACACACACACACACACACACAGACACACACACACACGAATGCACATACACACGAACACACACACACACACACACACAGACACACACACACACGAACGCACACACACACACACACACACACACACACACACACACACACACACACAGACACACACACACACACGAGTTGCTGCAGGTCTGGCTGTAGTTATGAGACAGACTGGTCACAGTGATAATTCAGAGTGGGACATTCAGAGACCGTTGATGGTTTACACAGACCATAAACATATGAACAGCTCTCTCTCTCTCTCTCTCTCTCTCTCTCTCTCTCTCTCTCTCTCTCTCTCTCTCTCTCTTTCCCTTTCCCGCAAGCTTTTATTGATCTGTCCTCCACTTGTGGTGGATTATCGCTTATGTTGGATGTTTCAGCACCTTCCTAAATACTGTTATGGGATTTTGTGCATCTCTGGATCTACATTTCTACTGTACCGCTTCTGGAAGATTGAGTCATAACTCATAAAGCAGCTCAAAAGTCTGGGATTAAACCTGAGCACTGTTGTCGTCTCGCAGCGGCTGGTCTTCTGTTTTCTGTGCCGATGAGTTTGCGCTCAAACCTGATGGATGGATGGATGGATGGATGGATGGATGGATGGATGGATAGATGGATGGATGGATAGATGGATAGATGGATAGATAGATAGATGCTGGTTTTCCAATAAAAGTTTCTCTCTCTCTCTTTCTTTCTTTCGTGGGGTTATTTGTGTATAGGAACAGCAGTGTTTGATTGCCATGTGCGGATCGCACCCCACACAAAGCCTGCCCTGTTCTGTGGCCCCAACAGCAGCGCTCAGGGGGGTTTAGGGGCCTGGAGGTTAAAATATGTGTTCAATGCGCTCTCCTCCCCCGTTAAAACACACTTACACACTCGCACGTATATTAAAACACCGCACTATCGTCTCTGAGCTGATCAAAGAAAAAAACGACAAACATCACCCCTTCTTTTTCTTCATTCAGAAAAAAGAATCAATCCCTGCTTTTGCATCTGCTGAAGTCCCACCGCTTGAACTCGTCCAGGAAGACTCGTGTTTTGCCAGTGCAATTTTCCTTCTGTTTTCCTTTGCGCTGATTTATGAGTTAAAGCAGCTAAAATTAAGAGAGCGCTTCAGGGACGGCGCGCTGGAAACACTCGCAGACTGCACATGAATGCCTCTCTGTGCAAAGTGGAGATTGTGTTTGGATTGTAATGACAAAACCGAGGAGCTTGTGTGAAGAGGAATGAATGTTGGGAATCAATGATGGATGTTTGATGCTTGATTAAGTGCCTTGTCATATACAATGCAATTTGATAACTTGTTACAATGTAATTACATAGTTATTACATGTTTATACACCTCAAAACTAAGACATTCGCTTAATAGGTACAATTTTCATGGCCAACCTTTTTTTTTTACAAATGCTAAAGTTATGCAAAATATTAAACATTAAATATAATCTTTTTCTAATAATATATTAGTATTTTCATAGAATGTAACTGCATTTGATTGTGTTCTGTTTCCTGATTTTTAACCTGACTAAATTAAATAATAATTTAATATTTAAGAGTGGAATTATTTGAATTATTAATTTTTTTTTATTCTTATATAATTGTATGATATGATATACTATATATTATTTATTTTTAAGAATGTAATAGATGTTTATTTATATTATTATATTGTATTGTACAATAATATATAATACATTGTATATATTATACTATTATATACATTATAGTAAACATATTACAGATAATATTAATTATTTTCAAGCTAAATGTTTAAGTCTTGTCAGAGAATCTATATTGAAATAAGTGTATCTGATTTTTAACCTCATGAATGTATTACTCTGACATCTTTATCATTGTAAAATGTGTGTTTTGTGTGTTGCAGGCAGCTCATCAATATCATACAACACACCATCTCATGCCGACCAGTCTCCTCGCTTGGCTGCCAAAGACGGTACGTCTCGTTGATTTTCACTGATCTTAATTTTCATTAGTTATATACATTTGCAATAATCCCATGTCCACTGGTGATCCTTACGGTACCATCCACTTGTTACTAATTCTGAGGCACAAAAGGCACATAGGTGAACAATGCATATGGAAATGACACAAGGAAGTCTTAACATTATATCAAAATAAAAGCGTTTTGTTGGCCCCGTCCCCTCTCTCGTGTGCATCAGAGCCGGGCTCCGGGGCCCAGCAGGTGCTGTCTTTGTGTGGCGCGAATAAAAAGCATCAAGCATTCAATTTCCACCTGAACACGGACGGCAGAGGGCTCTCAGCGCACAGAGACCATTAGCACGACAAAAGCCACGTCTACACCGGACCAAACCTGCAGGGGCGAGAGACACAGGGACACACACACAGAGAAAGGGTAGAGACAGGTGTCTCTGTGGGCAATACAGCAGAGCTGAACTCAAACGGCTACAAATTGTGTTAATGGAAGACACGTGTGCCACAATAACAGTGATTTAGGGGTGTATTGTGCACGAGGACTTGATCTAAACTGAGTTAATAGCATTGAAACATCATAAATACAGTGCAATATTTTTTGTTAGTCTACTATAGTATCAATATCTGCTCCAAAATGACTTGTTGCTTGTGATAATAGAAACAATCTGGCATTGTGTATTGATGTAAAATCAGTCAGTTGGATAGTAATATTTTTTATATATATACTGTATATATTTTTTATAATTATTTTGCTTCTTTCACACTTATGCATGCTTTTTTTAGGGTGCATTTTGTTCCATTTTGGATAATTTTTTTCAATTTGCATTAACAGCTAGACATAAAATCAGTCAACAACCCAGCGGTTGCTAAATAATGTATTTTTGAAACAGAAATGGTAAGTGTCAGTTTTGGATTTGGGATTTTTGTGGATTATTGTTGAATTGTCTGCTGGGACGTCAAAATCAAAATAATTTTTAATTCAATTAATTATATTATATTATATTATTATTAAAAATAGTCCTTATAGTGTATTATCTCAGTAAATCAGGACTACTGGGTCAATTGAATATTAAACACATGACACCAATTGATTAATATTCATGTGCAAAGCTGCTAAGTTTTAAAATTGCCCCCACCCCCCGTCCATGTGTTCATGACCACAGAGATGATAGACAACGATTGCTCTCACTCATTTACGTAATTTACTTGTGTACTTTCCAATGATAACACAAGATACGCATCCAAATTAAGTCAGCCTCTCAAACTCATCAAGGAAATCGCTTTCCATAAACCATTTAAGTAAATGTTTGACAGTCTCTCTGGAGAACGGGCCGCTTTGGCCATTCCCACTGCAGAAAGCACAAGCCTGCAATAACAGTGATAGTCCTGAGCTCCCGAGAGCAGTGCTATCTGGCTAACACCAGAGGACCGGCTGTCCTGAGCAAAGCCAGAAGTCAGACCACCTGTTCTGAACTCTGGGCCAACAGACACACATTAGGGTCATTAGTACAGTGGACGTGAAGATAAGATAATGCTGAGGAGGCTGTAAGACCTTTGACCCTCTTCTCACAGCTGTCAATCATAGAGCATTAAGTGCAAATGCTGCGCTGGACAGACTGATAGCAGTGTGTTTCATGAGAACACTTCTTCTGCATCCTTCGTATAAAGCATGAATCCTGAAATTGACTTTAGCTGGTGATCTAATCAAAGACATAAAAATGCTAAAACTCCTCAAAAAAGTGGCCATTTCACAGGTCGTCATTTATCAGCTGGAGATTACACTCTTGATAGCAAGACTTATGGGCTGGATTTATTTCCACTTACCCTTTCATCTTAGGCCATTTATTTCAGGCCAATTTCACACGGGTAGTTAAAGATTAATACAGATTAATCCTCCATTTAGAGCAATAAATAGCATATTATACTGATCTTAACAACTGATCTTCTGTTTAGTATTCTAAATGGCTCTGTTTCAAAACCCAGTTTGCATTGTAAGGCATCATACGTTCACTGCCGACAACTACTCCAAAAGTAATCAGTCATGTGTATGTGTGTGTGTGTGTGTGTGTGTGTATGTGTGTGTGTGTGTGTGTGTGTGTGTGTGTGTGTGTGTTACTAAACAACTAATAAGCGACTAGAACAAAGTAGTAGATGAGATGGATAGTGAGAGAGAGAGATGGACGGATGGATGGATGAATAGATAGATAGATAGATAGATAGATAGATAGATAGATATATAGATAGATAGATAGATAGATAGATAGATAGATAGATAGATAGATAGATAGATAGATAGATAGATAGATAGATAGATAGATAGAGAGAGCGAGATGGATGGATGGATGGATGGATGGATGGATGGATGGATGGATGGACCGATGGATGGATGGATGGATGGATGGATGGATGGATGGATGGATGGATGGATGGATGGATGGATGGATGGATGGATGGATGAATGGATGGATGGACCGATGGATGGATGAATGGATGGATGGACCGATGGATGGATGGACGGACGGATGGATGGATGGATGGATGGATGGATGGATGGATGGATGGATGGATGGATGGATGGATGGATGGATGGATGGATGGACCGATGGATGGATGGATGGATGGATGGATGGATGGATGGACGGATGAATACTCTTTTGCTCTATATTTTGTGTTGTGCTATTGTTTGTTTTATACTCATTTTTCTTCTTACACTCAGAGTTGCTGCTTTATTCTCTCACTCGTGTCATAAGGCTCGGCAACAGCCGGGAAGCTCTCCAGATTTCAGAGAAGAGTCTACGAGTCAGAGCTTCTTTGGCACTGTTTTGAATGCATGAGTGCGTCCGGTATAAACGGCCACTTGGACAAAAATGTGAATCCCACTCTAGGTATCGGTTTGCTTCAAAATGCCCATATACCTTGAACTTTTTTACGTCCCGTTTAAAAGCTGAGCTAGTCTAGACTTCTGGCTGGGCGAGAATCTTGTTTTGACTCTGAGAGCAGAAGCCTGGTCTCTGGAGGAGACACCACACCCAAACACACACACACACACACACACACTAACAACACAACATGCTGGAGACTGCCTGCTAGGCCTTGTGATATTATAGTGCATTCCCTTTTCTTCATGGCGGAGAATAGCACGCATTCGTGACAGTGAAGCAAATCTGAATTTATGGCCATCGAATCAGGACAGGAGACATTTTAAAAAAGCGTTCCGATCCGTTCTATGCATTTCCCAGATGCACATCTGTCTGTTGTTTCGCAGTCGAGTTCTGACGTGATTGAATTAGGAGTACGGTGAGAAGATCTGGTGGTGGGATCCGTCAGTGTTCCTCGGCGAGTTCCTCGTCTTCATCAGACAGTAGCGACGGCCACCGACACTGTTTTCTTTGCAAATTCCGATGATGTGTACCGTCTGCTCTCCATCTCTCTCTCTCTCTCTGTCTTTCTCTGTTCTCCCCATCGGTTTCTGACCCCTCTTCTCCTCCTGGCTGCTGTGTGTTTTTTCATGGTGGAGGGGGATGAAAAAACGAGGGAAAAAAAAAGGCCAGTAAAACAAAGAGAGGTTGTGTGAGCAGACTCGACAGGCAGGAAACGTAACTCTCTCAGGACTCTCTCTCTCTCTCTCTCTCTCTCTCTCTCTCTCTCTCTCTCTCTCTCTCTCTCTCTCTCTCTCTGTCTCTCTCTCTCTCTCTCTCTCTCTCTCTCTCTCTCTCTCTCTCTCTCTCTGTCTCTCTCTCTCTCTCTCTCTCTCTCTGTCTCTCTCTCTCTCTCTCTCTATCTCTCTCTCTCGTTCTCTCGCTCTCTCTCTCTCTCTCGTTCTCTCTCTCTCTCTCTCTCTCTCTCACTCTCTCTCTCTCTCTCTCTCTCTCTCTCTCTCTGTCTCTCTCTCTCTCTCTCTCTATCTCTCTCTCTCGCTCTCTCTCTCGTTCTCTCGCTCTCTCTCTCTCTCTCTCTCTTCTCTCCGGCCCTGCTCCAGATCAGATCTGACAGACACCGAGAGAGTGAAGGATGGAAGATCGTTAGAGGGAAAGAGTGAGTGTTTGAGGACAAAGAATGATAGAAGGCCTAAAATAGAGGGACATTAAATGAAAGCAACTTTTCCCAGAAATGACACGGATTCGGTGTCTGGATGTGTAGTGCAGTTCATGCAGTTTCAATATTTAGTTCTGCATCTGAGTTGCCTTGAAGGAATGATTCATCCAAATGAAATTGAAATAGATATTGAAATGTGTTATTTTCTCATTATGTTGTTACAAACCCAGATGCTTTTTTCCGCATGGGACACAAACATTTAGAGGTCAGTGAAAATAAATGTCATTGGTTCTTGCAATTGTATGACTTCTGAAAACATGAAATATAATGAGGCAATGAGGAATATATCTTAAGCATGTATTACTCTTTGCCAATTGTAGTAAAAATCTCATTGTTAAAAATCTCGTCACTAATGTTACAACTTTTGATTTGATAGTGCATTACTAAATATTAATTATAAAAATTAAAATATAAAAACTAAGATTAATTAATGCTCTACGAATTGTTCATTGTTAGTTCATGAACTAATGTTAACAAATGAAACCCTATTGTAAAGTGTTACCGTTTATTTTTACCTTTTATAATGTCTTTATAAAATGTTGTTTTGTTGAAACTTCTGTATGGAATTTTCTTGTAGAGAAATCTACATTTTTGGGTGATTTATTCCTTAAATCTGGCTCAGGACAGATCACAGATTTATCTAATGTGCTGTGTGTTTAATAATGCGATGCGTATGTCTTCTCAGTGGAGTTCAGCTGTGGATTTCACGATAACAGGAGCAATGCAAGCCTTGCTCTTTCTCACTGAAGGAGATGCTTTTGGAGATTAGTTTTCTTGGATTCTGCTTTTGCTGAGAAACGCTGGCTGGAGATTCTGCTTTGCTTTTGAAACGTGGGCCATGTACTTTTATCAGCACTTTCCAAACTAAACATTTTTCTTTGTCTTCAGAGGATAATGTCTCTAAGTTCCACCCAAACTTGGAAGAGATTTCGAACACAGTGACCAGAAGAGGGCAGTGTTTTATCACAACTGCAAGTGAGCTCTGTTCAGGTGGAGCTGTGCACTAAAGCTCCAGCCATGCCACAACGGTTACTTTCAAAGACATAATTCCAGTATACTAACATTGGGCCAACATTTGCTGGCCGTCTCTGGCAGTTTCATCCATAGGGTCATACATAGAGCCCATCTAAGCCCTAGAGGAAGCACTCGCTCTGTAACCGAGGCCAGAAAGCCCATCTAGGGCATAGAAACTTGATTAGTGCCAGTCATTGGTTCATTTCCGTTCAGGAAAAAGGGATCACTGCAGTGCTGCAAGGCATGATGGGAATGTTTTAAGAGTACGTTTGAAAATGAAGGAGAATCTGGCCATTTTCCGAGGAGACGGAAGCGGTGTTGCCATGCGATAATAAAAACCGGTGTTTCCTGGGATCACTCTTACAGTGAAAACACACTTCTTAGACTGAGTTATTCAACATTTTTGGAAATTTGTTCAGGTTCCATTCATCCATCCATCCATCCATCCATCCATTCATTCATTCATTCATTCATTCATTCATTCATTCATTCATTCATTCATTCATTCATTCATTCATTCATTCATTCATTCATTCAATCATTCATTCATGCATTAATTCATCAATCCCCCCATCCATCCACCTACCCACCCACCCATTCAAACCAGCCACCAACCCATCCATCCATTAATCCACCCATCCATCCATCAACACACCCATCCACCCACCCATCCATCCATCCATCCATCAATCCATCCATCCATCAATCCATCCATCCACCCACCCATCCATCCATCCATCCTTCCACCCATCCATCCATCTATCCACCCACCCATCCATCCATCCACCCACCCACCCATCCATCCATCCATCCATCCACCCACCCACCCACCCATCCATCCATCCATCCATCCATCCATCCACCCACCCATCCATCCATCCACCCATCCATCCATCCATCCATCCAATGCCTTATTCTACATGATCATATTCTACATTCCTTAATCATACCCCATACCTAAACTTAACAACTACCTTACTAACTATTAATAAGCAGTCATTAGGAGTTTATTGAGGCAAAAGTCATAGTTAACAGTTTTGGACCCTGATCTAAAGTGTGAGCAAATAGATTGATCATTTAGTTTTAGCTTTTGATAATAACCCTGTTCTGTGCCACAAAGGAATAACTTAATATGAAAAAAAAAAACAGATTACAGACTCCAGATGCAGAAGTGTTGAAGATCCAGGATCGTTCACTGCGGCTTGAATGTGTCAGTCTGGGACTGTTCTCTCCCTGTAAACTCTCTATAGCCAGTTTATCCATATCAGCACAAATATGATTTATATTGCATGCATTAAAAATAAATTCACTATGTGAGGAAAGGCCAGGGAAACGAGTGCAGCAATAATTTGAAAGTGAAATGAGTTTGAGTTTTTGGAGTTTCTAGTGTTTAAATGAATCCATTTATTAAAAATATGCATGCACTTAACCACCACATACATTTACATTTACTTTTCGAAATGTTCACAATTTTATTGGAAAGCTTTTGGAAAAGGAACTATTTCATGTTTTTAAGTTGTGCTAATAAAACATGTTATATGGGAGGAAATATTTCATTGTTCGAACATAACGCATACCACTGAAGCCTGGGAGACGGATATAACTTGCTTCTTTGGCTCTGAAGTCAGTCACAGTCTGCTATGGACCCAAGTGCTCAAATGTGTGTGCAATTTGTGGTTCTGTGAGATCTCTAAAAACAAGACAAGCTGATGTTCATGATGTTCTTACCAAACAGATTCTAACTGCAATCCTGACAACGCTATTATTGGCTTCTCAGTGTGATTGCATAGTGTGTGAGTGTGTTGTGAGTTTGTCAGATAAAACCAAACAGCTTGTTGTGTTTTTATGATTTATGGGGACTTTCCATAGACTTAAAGATGTTTATACTGCACAAACTGTATAGTCTCTCTCCTTACACTAACCCTACCCATCACACAAAACGTTTTGCATTTAAAAATTTTAAATTCATCACTTACGATTTATACGCTGGTTTCCTCGCTGGGACCAAAATATGTCCCACAAGGACAAGGATTTCGGATATTGCCATCTTTGTGGGGACATTCCATATAATGTAGGGTTTACCAGGACACACACACACACACACAGCTTGAGTTTGCTCCTCAGGCAAGGACATTGGATATAAACTGCTATAATCAATCCAAATAAAATTCTGCAGGAACATTAAAACATTTTCCAAAGCCGTACTGAGCTTTTGGAAAGCAATACCAATGGCAGGTTAGAAAAATACCTTTAAAATATTTTCTCTTCTCTCCAGATGCGACTTACGATGCTGTCCGGAGGGCAGGCTGGTCAAACAACATGCACAGTGGCAAAGGTCAGTGTCAACTGCCCACCTTGATTCATTGCTTTTATTGGGTGGTCAGACACTTAAACGCCTGCGATGTTCTTGATCTGGGCTTTGTCCTGGACAGGAGAGTCCGCAGATGGCCAGGCTTTAGTTCAGGGACACTGGGAGCTGAAGAGGCTCATTAAGTGCTTAGCAGTTCGGCCAGCTTTTGCCCTTGTTTTCTTTGGACCGAGACTTGAGCGTCTGCTCGCCCAGACGAATGTGCTGAACTTTTCCTCTCTCTCTCTCTTGCTGTCGCGCTCTCTTCCTTTCCATTTCTCAGGCTCTCCTACCGTGGTCTCTCAGAACGTGTCCAAGAACACGGAGCCGGCCCGGCCTCAGCCAGGTAAGCGTTCAAATATATTTCATATTTGTGTATTTAGCAGGTGGTCGCCTAAATGTGCCTTTGGAGTGTATATATATATACATTTTCTGGGAATTGAAGTCATGTCCCCTTTGTTGCTATACTATTATTGTGCAGTTCTGCTAGCGGATCTCTAATAAAATTGTGGAATTTGTCAACTATCCAGTTCTAAGTTCACATCCAGATTCATTTCTCTTTCCTTTCAGACCCTTACCAGATATTAGGACCCACTAGCAGTCGACTTGCTAACCCAGGTAACAACAGGAAAACTTACTGTACTTTTTTACGCTGTACTTTTAGAAAAATAGTTCATTTTAGAAAATTATTGTATTGAAATATTCATATTTTATCAAAACTATGGCCAGTGCAGATTATTTTATTGTGACGGCCAGTAATTAAGAAACGGTTGATTGTATTTCTCTGCTTTTCTAAAATGATATACTATTTGGTTTTAATAAATATAAAACTAAAATAATAAAATAATTTTGGTAACACTTTACAAAAAAATTCTAACTAACATGATCAAACAGTGAGCAATAATCTGATATAATATAATATAATGTAATATAATTTAATATAATATTCGTTACATTATTTAAAACAGCATTAACTGTTAAAAATGTTAACTGAAATAAAATAATTCATTTATATTATTTCAGCTATTCGCCAAAGCACCATTTCCCATATTTTAGTTTAACTTAAAATGAAAATGGAAATAAAATAAAGATTAAAAAGAACTATACATACATATTCAAAAAAGAAAAATATATATATAATTTACAAAATTTCTAAAACTTAAAAATACAATATGTAACAATTTTGTAATAAAAGATCCAAAAATCACTTGGGCAGTGTGATATATGTCCTGCAGTTATGTACTTACAATATCCCAAAAGTCTCCAAAGATGTTTTTTTTTTTTTTACTCTAAAGTTTGATCAGAAATAAGAATGTTATTATAATAAGCAAAAAATTACAGAAAATTAACAGTTACCTCAGAGATCACCGCACCTCAGAGATCAAATACCGCTGCGGAAGTGAAAAGCGGAAAATGCTTATACCCGTTTTCCGGTTCGAACGCTGGGCGCTCCGCATAACCCCTATTCCATACGTCTCTGGATGTTGAAAACGACATCTCCCATCGTTCCACTCTCCTTAATAGCGTCATCAAGCTTCACCTTTGTTATTGTTGGAAACAGCGCCCTCTTGTGGCTCAAAATCTTACATACTGTAGCTTTAACTAAGATTAAAATTAAAATACAAAAAAAAAAAAAAAAAACGTTTCAACTTACCCTTTCTAACCCTAACCCTAACCCTAACCTTAACCCTAACCCTAACCCTAAACTATAATAGCAAATCAGTGATGGTAAAAAAGTGCTCAAAAATTGCTTTTAAATTTCACAAATAATTGCATTACTTTAATAATTATTACATGTGAAATGTTGAAGTAGAAAGTAGTAAAATAGTATTTTCTACTAAAATGTACTCAAATAATATTAGTTTTATTGACATTTAATGTAATTTAATTTATATATATATATATATAAATATATATAACAACACCCATAACTGTAGCAATATTATCACATGCACGTATGGTAAATGTCCCTCTTGGTGTCGTTGTCCAGGTTCGGGTCAGATCCAGCTGTGGCAGTTCTTGCTCGAGCTTCTCTCTGACAGTGCCAACGCCGGCTGCATCACCTGGGAGGGAACCAACGGAGAGTTCAAGATGACGGACCCCGACGAAGTAGCGCGCCGCTGGGGGGAGCGCAAGAGTAAGCCCAACATGAACTACGACAAACTCAGCCGAGCCCTGCGCTACTACTACGACAAGAACATCATGACCAAAGTGCACGGCAAGCGCTACGCCTACAAGTTTGACTTCCACGGCATCGCTCAGGCCTTGCAGCCCCATCCCACCGAGTCCACCATGTACAAGTACCCCACCGACCTGCCCTACGTGCCCAGTTACCACGCTCACCAGCAGAAGGTCAACTTCGTGTCGCCCCATCCTCCGTCCATGCCCGTCACGTCCTCCAATTTCTTCGGGCCCACAACCCCATACTGGAGCTCTCCGACAGGGGGGATTTATCCCAATCCCGGCATGCCACGTCATACCAATTCTCACCTAGGCAGTTACTACTAAAGCCCCTCACCTCTCCCCCGCTCGCCGGATGCCAAAACTTGAACTGCACTCGGAGTGAAGACTAACAAGGAAGCTGGAAAGGGAGGGATTTTGGCCGAAACGTTTGTACAAGGAAGCAGATGTTGAAAGACAGAGAAAGTAAAGACAAAATGGACCACAAATGGCTGATCCTCTTCAAAATGGAGTACTACTTATTCAAAGGACTTGGGTTGGTGTTTGTTTTGGAGAGTTTGCGCATGTTTCTCGTGCCTTTCCACCCCCGAAAGCTGCACCGATGGGCCAGAGTCCCTTTCTACCAAATAAAGACCACCTCTATTATGTATAAGTCGACGAACGACCGACCGACCGAAAAAACGAATCACTGTAAACTCACCCTGTGTGTTAATGCAATTGTGAACCGAGTGTTTATATGTTTGGACCTAGTCCCCGCTTCCCTTTTGGATTTTATCTAAACCCAACTTGGTTACATGAATTTATCTTTTGTAAGTTGTGACTGAAACTCTCTTTTCTAAAGCAAATCTGGCAACTGGAACAAATATTGGCATTCAGCCGCCATTTATCCTCCTTGCTGGAGGACGTGGCGCCTGGTTGTTTTTTAGGAGCTTCTCAGGCTAGCTGGCTCAAGCTAAACTCACTTACTCATCTTTAGCACTCCTCTATGCTGATGAAGAAGACGGCGTCGAATGGATCGAACCCTGCTTTACTTTTCTGATGTCCCGTGTGAACCTCACTGCCTCCTCAGTGTAAATCCACTCGTTTTCATCTCAAAACAGCCAAAGTGTTCAATTCACATGAGATTTGTTTGCATTCCTACAGTATATGTCTTAAAAGTCCTGACTAGATTATTGGATCGCTGAATGTGGGCATCATGCAAAGTACCTCTTTGAAAGAAAAGAAGACTAAATAACAGTTAAAACAGCAGCACAAGACGTTGAAACCAGAGATTCGCGAACGCTGTGCGTTTGTCAGACATATTTGCTAGTATTTCTTTTTTTTTTTTTTTTTTGATCAAAGGTCAACTAGGCATTAAAAGCATCTTACTGTATAAATTATGCAGAGCTATTTTCATATGTGACAGTGTTAAGAATCATACGTTAATACGAGTTGACCTCGGTCAAAATGCAAACTTTTTATCAGTATACTGAAGGTAGTTTGAACTACGTAGGTGTTTTGTATCTGTACATATGGGCAATAAGTTTATGAATGTTCTCTTGTATTTTTCAGAAAATGCATTTTCTAAAGTTCTTGGTGTGCTGCCATGACAATAAGAAAGTTATTTTGATATGTAGTTAATATTGTTATTCACTAGAAGCAAATGCCTTACCAAACATGCTTGGAGACAATCGGTTTTCCGAAGTGCCATAATAAACCCTCAATGCCAAAATCGTATTACTGGCAAACGTATGTGCCTAAAAAAAAGTGTTCGGACAGTGTTAGTTCCACACAAGCGTTTCCTCTTGTGTATTGTGTAGCATTAAGACAAAAGATGATCGGAAATTCCCAACTGTTCATCTCTGGATCACTCTCGGATATGAAGGAATTGTGCTATTTTATATATGCAAGTATTTGGATATTAAATTTATTGCTATATAAATATATATATATGAAATATTGCAATTAATCTTTTTTTGTTAATTTTGTTGTTTCTGCAATTTATTAAGTATTACCTTTTGTAAAAGGGTCTGTTGAATAGGTAAAATGTGACAAAATAAATGTTTTTACATTAAAAATCTCTCCATATAACTTTGTGTGTGTCATTTGACCAATGCATCAGTTGACAACAAATATAGGGTAATATTTAAGGTGATTTTAAGGTGACGTAGTTACACATTACTACATGTGCTTACTATAGTAATAACAGTAAAGTATGCATAATTACAAATAACTAACCCTGAACCAAACACTAACCTTAACTCTATAGTAAGTACATACTTAATTTAATTACTTAATATTTGTATAAGTACAACGAAACTACGTCACCTTAAAATAAAATGTAACCAATTATAGTGATATTTTAATTGAATTTGTTAAAAGGTTGATGTTCTAAACCGCTAAACTTAAGGCTTACACTGAATTTATATGATCACATAAAAAAGTCATATTTTTCTCAACTATATTTAATCAAATATTAAATCACCCTTGCAAACGGACCAATTGGAAAATCTGTGACTTCAACATAATAACTGCCGTTCATGAATAAATCTTAAGGTCTAGACTAATATTTATAATCCAGTACTGTGATCATAAACCATCATGAGCACATCTAGAGACCATGATGGCACATTAAATCTGCTGAATATTAATCATTTTTTATTAGCAAATTACGGCAGGAACAGGTGAGGAGGCCTACAAGTGAATTTCGAAAAATTTGAATATAGTGCAAATGTTTATTTCAGTAATTCAACTTAAAGGTGAAACTAATCTCATTACATGCAAAGTGAGATATTTTAAGCCTTTATTTGTTATAATTTTGATGATATGGCTTACGGCTTATGAAAACCTTTTCATATTCTAATTTTGAATTTGGGGTTTTCATAAGCTGTAAGCCATAATCATCAAAATTATAACAAATAAAGGCTTGAAATATCTCACTTTGCATGTAATGAGTCTATATAATATATTAGTTTCACTTTTTAAGTTGAATTACTGAAATAAATGAACTTTTGCATATCACCTGTACATATACACATGGCCGACTCACCTGTGTTCCTCAATGTTTTTCTGCATCCCGCCGTGACCCTGAAACCTTACTCTCATTTGGTTCCTATCCCAGCCAGGGATTCGAGGGAAGTACTCTGGGTTCGGACCAAACGCCTCCCCTCGGAGAGCGTGCCAAATAATTATACTCTATTACTCTCTCTGACGTAATATCAGTGGTAAAGGATTGCACACACACATATGGAGAGTCCAAGGTAAGATATATTAATTCTAAGTGTTTGGCAGTGAACGCTCTTCAGGGTATTATCTTCATCCCACATTTAATATATTTTAAAGGCTCTTTATTATTTGATGTGTCATGTAGTGAGTCAACGGGCCACAGCTTCAGACAACAGAGATCTATCACGCACAACCCTTTCTTACGCACAACACTACATGCTTGTGCTTTATGAGCTATACAAATTTCCAAGTACTCATCGCTGCTCAGGGCAAAGCTGTGACACCGACTGCTTTGTTTGGCTGTGTTTGATTCACATTAGGACGCTGTTATCTGGGAGCCTGGGACTGAGAATGGATATAATGTTGATCCAGAACTGTGGATACAAAAAACCAAGAGATGTCCACTATAGCTTTGTCTTGTACGCCCCCATGTGGTTAGTTTTAGTGTATATTGGTTTTAATGACATTTTAATGAATCAACACACCAACTCCAATTAATATTTTCTTTTTTTATTATAAAAAAGTTATATTTACAAAGTACAAATGGCATTTACAAATTCAATAATACAATATTAACAATATCTATTAATTTACAAAGGAACACACCATCCCGGAGTGATTCAGAGCATACATGCATCTGCTAGTTATTGGTATTTGAAATCAGTTCATCTTAGACTTTTATATACAGAGAGAAGTAATAAAAGTCAATCTCGTATTAATGAACTTGCAATTAATACTCTCATTCCCGAGACATGACCCTGTAACAGAAGCATTCACACTTTTATATTTTCGATATTGTCAGAACAAAGATACAAAAATATTGTTTTCTTGATGCGGTTTTGAATGCTAGTCGCTCTAAAATAAGCGATAAAATAATCATAAAAGAAATGGACTGCAAAATTGTACTCTGTCAAGACATCATTTTGCAGTTTTTCTTCAAATAAGGACATTTCAAGAGATAAAAACACTCGTCTTGCTTCTTGTCCTCACAATGAGAGACAAAAAGCTTTTGTGTCCAGTGCTTCTTCTATAGTGCAAGATGATGACGTCGCAATGTTGCTCTGTGCAATGCACACAGTACATGTCAGTCAAAAAGTTTTACATTTTGGTGCTGCTGGGCGGCTCAATTTCGATGACCTCAAAGCCCTGGTTATCGATGCCGTTTATGGAGTGGTGATGGTGTCCTGCCTCATTGTGGTAGCAGTAAGAGCAATGCGCCGTCGGTACGGGCACCATTTTGGTGAAGTTGGAAAAGTCCACCCGGTATTTTCCCTCTTTGCTGCGGGAAATGATCGGGAGAAAGTCGTATCCCCACATGATCTCCTGTGGGATGTATGAAGTCCTGACCTGGCAGGAGGAGCTGGTGGACTCGGCCGTGCCATCGAGAAACACAACGAGCTCGAACTCCTGCTGATGAAGAGTGTCTACGGCCATGTCGAAGAACGGGCTGCTTCTGTTGATGACGTGGTAGAGAGTTAAAGGGCACACGAAAAACATGTTGTCCTTGCCGGAGTCCACCATGAAGTCGATGTTGACCTGGTCCATGATGATGGTCTCACCTTCAGGGGTGATCGTGGTCCTCAACAGCTTGCCGTAAACCTGACTGCCGATCATCAGGGTCTTGCGCAGGTTGGCCACGCGGATCTGAAGGCAAAGACTGCCTTTTTTAGGGCAGATAACTGCGGATTCGGTGAATGTTATGGTCTTGGCTCTCTTCTTGGGGAGGGAGATTTTTGTCATAACCACACCGCACCAGAAGCAGTTGATAATGGCGCCCATAAGACTCTGGATTATAATCAGAGCCACGGCTCCTGCGCAGGCGTTGGTCACGTACAGATTGCCGTAACCGATGGTGGTTTGGGTCTCCAGCGAGAAGAGGAAAGCGTAAGTCAGGTCGGTCACACTGTAGACGCATGGCGTGTGGTTATTGGCTGGATTCTGCCAAGCTAGATCACCGTTGTCTCTGGCGATCCAGTACCAGATGAGGCTGAAGATGAACCAGCTGAGGGTGAAGGACGCCACGAAGTGCAAGATGACGAAACGCCATCGGCACTCCACGAAGGTGGTCCATATGTCGAGCACGTAGGCGAAGCGGTTTCTGTGCATCACGTTGCCAAACTCGATGTTGCAGCGGCCATCTTTGGTCACCAGGCGATATTTGCGAACCCTCCGCTCCGACATGTACTCTTTCAACACCTCTCTCACGGAGCGAGTCATTTTCAGGATCTGCCTGGGAGGAGAATCAAGCGAAATTTGTTACAAGAATCAAACCAAGATTTGATGCAAAACAGCAGAACTGGCTTCATTGTGATCCTCTCCAGTTATTCTGTTGCTACAGCGTTTCAAAGAGGACAGAGAACGTGCTGTCCAACAGACTGGAGTATTTAGGGATAAACACTTGCTATTGTTATGCATGAGACAAGATAGCCGAATCCGTCCACATACTGTATACGTGCATGTGAACACCTGAGGTGAATTCATATTTTGCAAACAGTAAATCATTATTTTGAATCTGGGCCATTTCAAATAACATTCCCAATAACAGCTTTCAGTTGCATTGTTATTAGCAGATGATGCTCTTTTTGCATTTTGTGACTTTTTTTTCTCCAGGACATTATGGCCTGGTTTCACAAACAGGTCTTATGTCAAGCCAGGATTAGGTTTTAGTTCAATTAGGACATTTAAGTTGCTTTTATAAACGTGCAATAGAAGAAAAACAATCAATAGTGATGTTTATCTTGAGACAAAACAATGGCACTGACATATTTTAAGATATACCAGTGCAAGTTGCTTTCAGTTAAAACAGCTCAAACATGCATTTTAGTCTTAAGTCCAGGCTTAAGCCTTGTCTGTGAAACCGGGGGTATTAGAGTTCATAATTTCCCAGGCTGTGCTTAGTGCAAGAAGCAAAGCATGAGTGAGTGTGTTATCATTAATTAGCCAAAAGCCAATCTCTGAACTCTATGCAGAATGAAATCAACACTGCTGAAGTGTTTCGACTTCATGACACAGTAATTTGTAAGGAACCGCACGGAAATAAGTCTTAATTAACTGATGAACTGCTACTGTAATCATGTAAGTGTTCGTTTCAGCTGCAGTGAAGCCTATGTTTAGGTACGTTTATCCAAAGTCACTTATTTCCAATGAATGCTGTTTAAAAGGCACACTTGCAAACCGGTGTTCGAGGATCCTCTTAAAATATGACCACAATTAAAAAAAGATGAACTATGCATACAAGTGCAAATTAGTTGAATAAATAAGCCAATCCAAGCAAGAATTTGGTCTCACACCTGACTGTGTTTCGCTGCAGGCTTTGATTCACGATCATTTTACTCCCCTTGACACATTCTGAATGTTTCTTTGTACTTAATTACAACAAAAGCGTTGATAAACGCAGGTGTCGCATGGCAGCGTGTTCAGGGCAGTTAGCTACGGGTAATCTCCGCTTATCTGTCGTTTATGAGCGACTGAGCGCTGCTCGGTTTGCTCCAGATCCATTTGTTCCATCTCCGGAGTGTGCTTAATGTTTAATGCAGAGTCTATTAGAATACATATCAACTCTGTGCCGAAGCTCAATTACAGCACAGAATAGCAAGTGTTCAGCCCAGCCAGAGGAACCCACAGTTCCCATCCACCACCAATCATCCGCTGTGCAGATTTATGAATTTAATGTTCCCAAAATACCATGAGGAATATCAGTGCTGATGACTGAACCAGACCGCACATCAGATGAGCAGATATTTACATCACAGACCAGACACACGCACTGTGAGAAAAATGTTCAGCTTACCTAGAAAAGTCTGACCAGCTGCGAATCACAAACTTCTTCAGTCGCTCACCGGCTCTCTTGCTTGTTGTCCTCTCTTTTAAATGTGAGCTAAAGCAGGAAATTGGAAATTAACATGTGTGTGTTACTCATTAATAAGCTGTGTCCCTCCTCAACTGTTTCACACTCCGCTACTCTCTCTTTCTTTCTCTTTCTCCTTCTCCAGGTGTCTGTGACAACTCATGCCCAACTCTTCCCTTTTCTAGGCTTCCCTCCTACTCACACAGTCATCTGTGTTTATGTATACACAAGTTGATGAGTGTATACACACAAATGCTTTACACAAGGTACACTTACTTTCGCATACTGGAGACGGAAGTACGCATCAACACACGCACACACTCCCGCGCGCTTGATCGGGGCGCCCTGGTACCCTGACAAAATCACTACTTTTTGCTTTACCATAAATATTCATCAGCAGCGATTGTCATGATTTATTAAGCGATGCATGCAGTGATAAATCAGGCTTCTAGGAATGTTTCAGGTCACCAGCCGGCTGCAAATCATAAAGGTCACAGGTCACACTTTGCTGCAACTAAAGAGGATTTGATTTCGGGGGTCTATAGATGCATATCTGATGTGTGTATTTGCATTTTTGTTCATTTAGATAGACACCAAAAGAGTGAAAATTACAAACCCATTATGAGGGCCCACGCTGCAGGACACCAAGTTCAATATTCAGACACAATCCCATAGAGAGACTCTTATTTGTTAGCAAATGATGTTGAAACGTTGTTTTGTTGTGCATTTTAGTGTCTATCCGAACATGCAGAACGATATGTGCACTAGAAACACCCTTGTGAATTCTGGCAAATATTAATGAGATCCCGTTTGTATTGCACATCGGATCTGATTCAAAGTCTAGAACAAATAATAATCATTCCATTCGAGTTTAATCAAGTCTCTCATATATTCAGAGTCACACGCTTTCTTCTAGCAGAGCAAATCAGATCAGAAATGTGAAAAGACGTATCAGTGATATGATACAGAAGATGATGAGGCCCAGGACTGTGTAAATTCACAGATTGACTGGCGTTTGAGACAAGCTTTTCTCTCATCTTTCATTCTCTGATCTTTTGTTCTTTGGACAGAGAGTAAAACATGACAGTGGTTTCAACCTCAAAGCATTCCCAGAGACTGATTCTACAAGTCTGCTGACACTGATACAGTCATTTGACATTGAAATGAGGGACTGATGTTGAAATCGCTTCCTAGAAGTCTTCACTTGTTGTTTTAACAATCAAATCATATGATTCAGAAATTACTAAAAAAGTCTGTGTTACATATTGTATCATGTTATAGAAAAGTTAGTTCCTGCACTTAAATCTGATTCTAAATTAGAGAAACGTGAAAGTTGTTCCTCCATTGTTTGTAACTAAATAGACAAAATAACTTACAACATTGTTTCTAAAATGTAAGTTTCTAAGAAATGAAAATACTAAATGTATATTAAATTTATATTACAACAATATTAGACTCACAATTGTGATTAACAGCGATATTAATAAAAATTAAAAATAGTTAAAAATAAATATTAAAGATAGTTCACCCAAAAATTACATAATTTAACGAATTTTGAAGAATGTTTTGGTGACCATTGACTTCAATTGATGGTGTGTGTATATATATATATATATATATATATATAGAAGACATTTCTCAAAATACTGCTTTTGTGTACCACAAAAGAATAAAGAAATCCATACAGGATCATTGGAATGACAAGGTAAACCATCCCTTTAATCATAAAACTAGCAAAGAACGATATTCAAAGCAATGCAAAAATGCATTGATTACTATGTATAATGTGAGTTTCCGTTTGTCTTCACAGCTCATTTCATGATTGGCCTTGTGTTTTCTAGTTAACTGAATCAATTTAAAGCTTATTTAGAATTCAGAGAGCCTTGAGCATAAACACAGATGTTTCTGAAGTATTACCACACTTTTGATTGTTTTTGCATCAGTATTCTGTCTTGTGTCAAGGATTACTTGGGAAGAACTGGGATAATTTTCACTTCCGGCAGTGACCAAATGACAACATATTATTTAGCCTAAAAGATTATTCATTGGATGTTCACAGCTGTTGTTTAAATCACTATTCTGGGGTGTGTTTCCCGCACAATGACGTAACACATCTACTGTAATACGATGCATCGTTGAAAGATATCAACTAGCTGATCACGACTGTTTCACGAAACCGTATTCTCCTGTCAGTCATTCGGCTGTAATCTTCATTCAGTTCAATACCTTTGTGAGCTTTGACATGCCGAAGACCAAATTTACCTCAGCAAAGCTTTCAATGGAAAATCCATAATAAGCTTTTCAATAATACCAAACCACAACATGTTGCCTCAGGCCGCCATTCAAGATCACTGATCCAAGAAAAAAGTTTTTCCACACTGACTTTTCTGCTGAACTTATTTGTGTAAACAGCAACAGTTGTAAGTTGCAAATCCATTTTTATACAACAACGCTTGGGCCTCGGGTTTGACCACTCTGGCCGGGGACCCATAGCCCCCACCAAATAAAATTCTCGGGCGGATCTATAGGCTAGCATAGCCTGAGGAACAGATACAGCCTGAGGAACTGATACAGGATCAGGAACAGGTCTGGGGACAGGAGCAGGTCTGGGGACAGGAACAGGTCTGGGGACAGGAGCAGGTCTGGGGACAGGAACAGGTCTGGGGACAGGAGCAGGTCTGGGGACAAGAACAGGTCTGGGGACAAGCTCTGACGTGGCGGCAGCCATGGTGGCTGAGGGCTCAGGCAGCAAGGCGGCGGCCATCTTTGCCAAGGCCTCGGGAGGCGTGATGTGAACAGTCTCTGGGGTTTCTCTCATGAGAACGGGCTCATGCGTGGTGGTGACCTCAACAGGACGGGACTCTGGAAGGGTGGTGGTCTCGAAGGGACGGGACTCTGGAAGGGGACGGCGGTCTCGACGGGACGGGACTCTGGAAGGGGACGCGGTCTCGACGGGACGGGACTCTGGAAGGGGACGCGGTCTCGACGGGACGGGACTCTGGAAGGGGACGGCGGTCTCGACGGGACGGGACTCTGGAAGGGGACGGCGGTCTCGACGGGACAAGACTCAGGCTTGATTGGTATGACGTGGAGATATGCAGGTGGTGTGGTGAGGAAGATGGCTGGTGATGGTGGTTGAGGCCGCAGTGAAGGCTGAACCGCTCAACAAAAGCACATGATCTTGTGCGAATGAACATGGTTTTGCGGCTGAAGCTGGCTGGTCCAGAGGATCGTCCAGTCCAAGCCCGAACAAGTTTTTAAGGACGTCATATGTCCAGTTGACATTTCTAGGAACTCTTTCAAATATTCTTCGATCGTGTGGCCATCCTGGAAACAGTTTATCAGACGATCGGTTGGGTTTTGATGGATGCGGGAAACGCCCATATTTTATGTTTAAGGTCTGGTCTTCTGTCACAGAAGAGTTCAAACACAGAGTTCATTGGACAGATACACAGAACTGAACAGGAATGCAGACTGGTGGCATGATGGATGAAGAACAGATGAAGGATGACTTGGCTTGCTGGGAACAAATGTCTCTATAGTGTTTCTATTTGGCAGGTGACGGATGGTAGACAACAGGTAAGGTTTCCACCGAACAGGTAAGGTACAGGTAATCGGTCTTAAGGTATTCATATAGACCAGACCAGACCAGACAGTGCAGGAGAAGTGTCTCTTTATAGGGAGTGCTGATGGAATTAGGTGATGGTTGATGGTGTGCAGGTGGGAAACATGAGGGATGCTGGGAAGTGTAGTGTGGTAGTGGTGACAGAGCTGGTGTGGTGACTGGATACGTGACAGCCTGTTACACTATTTAGAAAATGCTGATTTTCTACGGCCTGGATGTTTTACTTGCCACTGTTGCCTTTGGCTTGCTCAGTTGGGGATATTCAATGAATTAACCAATGAATAATACTATTGATTAGCATTACCAAACATGGACGTTTTATTATTATTTTAATTTAATACTGTGAAGCTGCTTTGATACAATCTGTATTGTGAAAAGCGCTATACAAATATTCTTGACTTGACTTTACTTCACAAATTATTTTTAAATTAATTTATTTGCATGCATAAAAATTGCCATCAGGACTGAGCAGAACATGTTTTCATGAAAACCTCCCGGCATATAAAATGTAACCAATAAGCACTGAAAGGACTCTAAACTCTAAACTGGAAAAATGCCTGACTTCTTGAACTTTTCCCTCATTCGAATAATTCACAGAAGCATTGCCCTCTTAGGTGGCAAAGTAAAGTTTCTCTTCACCCTTCTGTGATCATAATGATATAATCACCTGTGCCAGGTGGCTGAGGGGGTATTTCACTATTGAAGTGTGAACGTTAATGACCAACTTAGTTCCATTGAACGACTCGAGCGAGTCACACGCTTCAGGCGACGCTCCCACTCATATTTTCTGCTTTTGTTGCCTGCTTTTTTGACTCCTAAATAGTTATCGTGGCTTTTCGAGCCGTTCGGTGGATAATGTGAGCAGTCGGCCAGTGGTCGAAAATGAGAGCCAAAAGTCATAGGCATTATTTGCTAAGCTAGTTTTTTATTAAAAATTGTAATAATATGTTTTGTATATCATTTACTTCAGGTCCTGGAAGTCATTATCATTCATGGCCAATGTATCATTCTTTGCAAAGTCATGGAGCACATCTATTGGTACATGGTTCGCTAATACCAGCAAAAACCTGAATTACTCCATAAACCAACCTTGACTTGACATAAGGGGATCCAAGGACACAAGTCATGCCTTTAACTGTCATTGAAAGAATGATACTGCCTTAATTTATTTAGGTGTTTTGCAAGTGGACTTAAAGGGATAGTTCACCCAAAAATGAACATGATTGACTAAATTATAGGATCATTTGATTTTTTGGTGAACTATCCCTTTAAACAAACGACTGTTTAAAATGCAGATGTGCCAAATTAAAGTTCATTGTTCTCCACTCACTTGTGTATGCGCAACTGCTACAGTGTGTCATTGCAATGCCATGAAGGGCTTATAGCTGCGGGTGTAAAGGGTGTGAGGAATCATGCCCGAGTCAAACTTTGTGAATCCACAGGTTCATCAAGACCTCATTTCATGCCGAACACACAAACTTCCAGATTTAAGAATGGACTGTGCTATGGACTAAGCTGATACTGCACAAACTGATTCACTACAACACTGACAGACACATTTATCTAAAGCAACGTACATTGCATTCAAGGTGTACTGTACATTTCATCAGTTCATGCCTTCCCTGGGAATCGAACCCGTGACGTTGTCTTTATCAGCAGCATTTATTACTGTTTGAGCTGCAGATCCAGAGAAAATTATTATATCAAATGTGTGGCTGTGCATACATTTGTGTGAATTTGTAGACAAAACCTAATGTATTTTCTAATGTATGTCTTAATAAAACATGCATACAGCTTTGAAACTTAAAATATCCAGTCTCTTATACAATTTAATTGATTAAAAAATGATTCAGATTAATTTGGAGCAGCACTCATTCGATTATTGCTTACTTAAAAAAATATGTATTAGGTTTGATGATGTTATCCTAATTGTTTTTGTGCCCAAATATGTTATATGTCATTTTAAATAACAATGCAATTTGCTTTTTTTGTTAGAATAGCTTGTAGTGCATTTAACTACTTTTTTTCTTAGCTTGAGTATTGCTGAACTACTTTAAATTGCTTTTTGTCCTGACTTAGTTTTAACAAATCTGGCATTTGAGCCGTGGACAGAACAATTCGAGGTAAAAACTGCAACTCACCTTCCTTTAGTGTGGAGAAAACAGCTCCTCAATCTGTCAATACAGGGTCCATTGGCACTTCCTTCTTATACATTGAGCTGATTCTGCATTTCAAACCTCTTTTTATATTCATACTCAGTTCCTGAGAGTACAAAGAGTTCATCAAATAGATACATAGTACTTTATAATGTGCCAGAACCTGTTCAGATCCTTGGTTGGCTTGATAAACTACAGCAGTCGGAGCTGGTGTCTGGCCAGCAGAAAGCTGTCAGTATAAGCAAGGCCAAGGACGCTTGGCAAACAGCGGCTGTATATTTGCCAACAGCTTCTTGTTTAATTCAAGACGGAAAGCATCTGAGAAAAAGCCCAATTTTCTGCTCTATGTCTTGCATGAAAGATCACCTCTTAAGAATATGTATGGCACCTGCAAATGCAACCATTGCAATCCCGGTACTTTCTGAAAGGTGTCACTGCTGAGCAAACACACACAATTGATGCTTGCTAATTCATCGTTCTCATGAATAATCAGCTTCAAGACTTCAGAGCTGCACATGAAACCTCAGTCCTGAATGTAACTATAATATCTGGATTCTCTGCTGAACGCACAACTAATGCAACAAACTAATCCTCTCTTCTGATAACATGACAAGCGTTCATGTTAAACTCTCTTATGTGGGCGCTGAACAGCACTTCAAGCTAACATGAAACAGTCCAGTGTGATTTATCATCAAACTCAGCTCGGAGGGGGAGTGAAGCGCACTGGATTATTGAACACTATCCGACGATATTCATTAGTAATGTTGTCACCTACAGTAAAGTGAAGAAAATATCTTAATGTGATAGTTCGGCCAAAAATGAAAACTCTTTCATCATTTACTCGCCCTCATGTAGTTTCAGACCTGCATGGACAAACAGTGGTGACCATTGAAAAGTTCTCAAAATATAAGCTTCCACATTACATATATCTTTGAATCATGCTCAACGGAAGAAAGAAACTTTGGTTTGTAACGACATGAGGTTATTAAAACTAAAACCATAAAAAATTACATTACATTAACTGGTCTCATTTAATTTTCGTTACAAGCTGTTCACACATTGGTTATAAAAAAAACGATGAATACATGAAAATTCTTACATATAGCGCCTTCAAGCTGAAGTAGGCAACTAAAATCATTAAAAATGAATAAAATAATAATAAAATAATAAAACAGAAAACAAAATTACTAAAACTTTTACTATACTTAAAATGACAAAGAAAATACAATAGAATCAAAATATTAACAAAAACTATTACAGCATAAAACAACACTATAGTGTGAGCAAATCATGACTGAATATTACATTTTGCGTGAATTATCATTTTAAAGCCTGACATGGTCCACAAAAGGCATTCAGTGTCAATATAATTGTCCTTGTTTTAAGTAGGCTAAGTGTCTCTTAACAAAGCAAAATACAGAGAATAAAGTGGTTTCTGTATGATTGAACATCTCTATGTTTAGTAAAAGACGCTCATGTAACATTATACAAAGGAAGATGGCAATGCGTATTTACATGCACAATTATTCATGAAGTTCCTAGTTGTAATTATGATTTGAAGGGATGTTCAGGAGCAACTTTAAAGTTTGCAACTGATAATTATGATACTTCTGACAGCATGAAAGCAGCATTAGCCACCTCGGTATAGGACTATTGGGAACATACTGAAGCCACCAGTGATGTACTAGAGATAATCCTGTCTTTAACAATGTTTGTTTTTACAGAAAAGCAAATGAATAGCATACCAGTTGAAATGTTAGAGAAATGACAATTACATAAACACTGAAAACTAGCTCAATGCAAAAGACTTCTGCAGTGAACACAAAACAACATTTCAAGGGCATGTTATAACATAAAATATGACGCATATTTTCGTACTGACGAAGACAAAAATTGGTTGAAAAAAAACACTCCAACCACAACGTTTTGTTATTACATCAACTATGATGCACATTTCCCTGTTAAGAGAATAAAAGAGATAAAATATGTCATGTCACTCTGCAGAGTGGTGACAATAACACTCGCTTCACACGGACAACAAATGTAACCGAGCCTCAGGGACTGTGGCATTTGCAAATGAATTGTAACACAACAGATAATTAAACAACAACAAAAAAGTCTAAAGCATTCATACTTAAGAGTAAGTATTCATATAAGTCAATATAGCCAACCTTGGGCTGCAATTACTGCTGTAGTTTTTTGGGGGGAACATGTCACTTTTAAACATCTGAATCTTGCATTTTTTACCCATTCCTCTTGGCAAAACTGCTATTTAATTAAAGTTACTCAAGAAATAAATTGTCCAAGCTCTGTCAGTTCACATAATGAATGCTAGTTTTTAAGTCTTGCCATCAGATTGAGGTTTGGCTTTCGACTTATAGGTTGTTGGTTTTAAGCTTTAGAAGCATGTATTAGGGACCGTTCACACAACATCGTTTCAAACTAAAACTGAAAACTTTTAATGTGTTTTGTTTTACACAACAATAGCGTTTTAGCGGCCTGAAAATGCAAACATTTGAAAACAGGTTTCAAAGTGCAAGTATTTGAAACCGCTACCGTTATCGTCTCCCCGTAAATCACAAAAACATGAATTTGTGAAAATGGTTACATCATGCATACATCATATCATGTGTTCAGTTTATATGCAGCAGAATACAGCGATTTTAGTCGGTTTGTGAACGGGAATAGTTTTGACGATGATGTCATCTGTATGCCAAACTTTTCAAAAGCACAAAGGAAAAACATTGTCGTGTAAACATACCCTAAAAGTCATTGTCCTGACATTGTAACTTCCACACCAGTCTCTTAATCCATCTTCCCCTCAGAAGCTTCTTACTAAACAAGGACCATTCTGTTTGAGTGTGGGAATAAAGTGTTTCATGCATTTGGCAAATGCCTTTATCTAAAGTAACTTTCTGAACATTGCATTAAAATTAGACATTCATAATTGCATGTATGCCTTAATATTATTAATTCCTCATTGTCATTAGGATACATACCAAAAACGTTTAAGCTGGCTGTTTATTAAACCTCTTGATCCTGGAGAATTAGTTAATTACACACTGATATTGAATTTCTCTTTTCTGTCAAAAATCCTAGAAAAGGCAGTATTCGCACAACTTTGTTCCTTCTTAGAAAGAAATGGTACACTCTAAAAAATGCTGGGTTGTTTCAACCCAATTTTGGGTAAAATATGGACAAACCCAAACTTTGGGTTAAAAATGTAATTGAAAAATTTAACCCAATGGCTGGGTTTGTCCATATTTTACCCAAAATTGGGTTGAAACAACCCAGCATTTTTTAGAGTGTATCTGCGAGGGTTTCCAGTCAGGATTAAGACCGTATCATGAGACAGCTCTCATTAGAGTTTCAAATGATTTGCTCTTATCGTTCGATCGAGGTTGTATCTTTCTAGTAGTGTTACTCGATCTTAGTGCTTTTATACTATTGACCACAACATTATTTTGAATAGACTTGAAATTATGTTGTCATTGGTTGAATTATTTTGGCATAGTTTAAATCATACTTATCTGAACGTTATCAATTTGTAGCAGTTCAATTCTGAATGAAGAGATGTCTTATCGATCACAAGTTCAGTATGGAGTACCTCAAGGCTCAGTGCTAGGACCGTTGCTGTTCACCCTGCATATGCCACCCTTGAGAGATTGATACTCTTTAGTTAATTTTCACTGTTATGCTGATGATACTCAGCTCTATATTTATTCGCACCCTGACAAAACGAATGCATTGATATAAAAATTGGATTACTATGATTTTTCATACTACTTAAAGTTAGGGTTGGTAATCCTGTTCAGAAACATTTTTTTTTATACTGGGTGAAATGGTCCTTCCATTCTGATAGTAGTCAATACATTATGTGTTCAGAAAAAGGAATGAAAAAAATCTGACCTCTGTAGCAGCTGTAGGGCAGTAAAAACTCTGACCAATCACTGCCATTCGGTGCGAATGTAAAGAACCAATCAGATGCCTTCATGTCTCATGCCCGAGCACCACTGCGTGCACACCAGCGATGCGCGGGTCAATGTATAAACAACCCGCACCCGACCGACGTTTTCAACTAACCCGCAACTCGGACCGCAAAAAAAAAGAAAGAAAATATTGTACCCGACCCGCTTCCTGACCCGCGTTTGTTTAAAGTAGCTAGTAAATGCTCATCGCGTCATGGGCCATAGACGGAGGAACTAGGGGTGCGCATTTTTCAGAATGCTGTATGATATAGCCTAGTGTTTTGTAATAAAGGCTTGATTTATTCATTTATTTCGTTTCATTTTCTTAACAATTAAGTGCATGTGTTTATCCAGTCTAATCGACGTGTGCGTCTCTCCCCCGACTTTCCCAACAAAAATCCCGCCCCCCCTCTCTCTCAGCAAATACATAAAACTGAGACATTACTGAGCTATATGCGTTTAAAAGTAGCCTATGAAAATGACACAATGGCATTGCTCAGTTCAACGCGTTGGGAAATCGGGCATTTTGTCCCGCGTCAGCTTTTATTCAAAAGTTCAACATTCAAAAGGTAAATAAGGATTTCCCACTTTCATCTGCAGACTGAGCTCGTGCGTCATCCTCGCGCATTCAGCCAATAAAGTGTAGACCTGTATATTTCATAGAACATTGTGTCTAGTACTATATAAATTACAAAGGTAAACGACCCGACCGACCGTGACCCGAATATCATTAAAAATATTTTTGGATGACTCGTAACCGCGGGTGACTGCAGGCACCCGCTCATTTTGAATCAACCCGCGCATCACTGGTAGGTACATGCAGCTGACTCCAAATGTGGATGCGCGTTCATGTTTGTGGGGGGGGGGGGCGTAGCTTTGGACGGAGCACTGACAGGAGGGGGGCGGAGCTTAGAAGAGGTGCCACTTTCAAATCTGGCTAGCTCTCCAACATTACCTACTCTAGCTTTAAAGGGATACTTCACCGATTAGCATTAAGCTTTGTTTCAGTAGAAACCCGGTAGCATTTTCGAATGACTGTGCTTCCCTCCCTTATGTCTTCCTGAGATGAGAGATTTCTGTATTGTGTGTCTAAAAATTTTGCTTAATCTGAAGCTTTTTTGGCCAGAGGCAAGAGACTACAGCCAGTAGGAGCTAGTTTTGCATGTTTTCAACCCGTCCATAGGGGGTGGGATCTCACGATAAAACAGTGTCTTTTCAGTCTTTTTCAGTCAACTAGTAGCCTAGTTGTATCAATTCTTCCGATACTGCCCTCTGTAACCGGTAGGAGTGGCTTGGGAGTGGCCTCGTAGGGCAGCGAAGCAAGTGCATTCTGGGAGTTGTTGTCTTTCATCCACATGAGCCAAAAACACATTTTCTGGCTTTTCTCAGTCTAGAAGGCACCAACTTCTAAAATAATTTCACGTTTCTACTACATTAATTACCCAATTTAAATACACATTCATATTTCCAGGTCATATTCAGATCAGATGGTGGACCTGCACCTAGACAGGTCCTCATCGCAGCCCTGAATGTCAGCATAAACCGTATCTACTTAAACAATCCCCTTTGAAGGCCTTTTCGACATGACAGCCATCGGCACAGATCCTCAGCACAGAACACAAGAACCAGACACGTCCTCTGCACGGATAATAATATAATAATAATAAACTTTATTTTCTATAGCGCCTTTAAAGTAGCATCTCAATGCGCTTCACAAGAATAAAAACAAGATAAAAAATACAATTCTACAAACAATGCGTTAATGAAAGAAAAAACAGATGAAAATAAAATACCAAATAAAAACATACTATCAAAAGTCCAATAAATAATAATAATAATAATATGACAATTACAGACAATCATGTAAAAGCTAACCCAAATAAATAAGTTTTAAGGGATGATTGAAAAACAGGGATTCAGATCCCTATGGCCAACTTCGTCTCCATACCAGCGTGATGAATCCGATCTTCAAGCAGAAGGAACTGGAAGAAATATGTTGAATGCTACCGATCCACAATCTGACTTGTGATGCCGCCTGAATCCTAATCACACCACATCCGTCCGTTGGCCAGGGGAGAACTGGTTTCTCCCAAGGTTTTTGTTCTCCATTTCTGTCACTGATGGAGTTTGGGATCTTTGCCACTGTCGCCTCTGGCTTGCTTAGTTAGAGACACTTAATATTCAGCAATATTACTGACAATATCGTATGAGAACTGGACGATGACATCACAGTTTTCTGCAGATTTCTGCTTTATAGAAGAATTTAACTAATTTCGTAATTGATGTACAACTGAACTGAATAAACACTGAACTGATTTCAAGTGAATGTATTGTATATTGTTTTTAGTGCTGCTTTACAGCAGAATTGAATTCTGTTTGCATCATTGATTCTTTATTTTCCAGTTTATCACTGTAAAGCTGCTTTGAAACAATCTGTAGTGTATAGAAATAAAGGTGACTTGACTATTCCCTGTGATTCAAAACCATGACTTCACCATCACTTTTTTTTAAATGAACAAACAAAGATGTAAATGCCTTTGTAAGTTGGTACTGTACCTTACAATGTCAATAGGAAAATGAATTTTGTATTTGATGTTATAACATTCCCCAGGGCCGTGTTATTTATTTATTTTTCCCCTTCGTGCACTTCAATAGGAAAATATGCATCATAGTCTATGTCAAACATTTGAAATCCTTACGTCAAGGGTTTTTGCCTGCAGACTTTTAGTGATGTATTATTTTTGTGTTTATTTTAATCGCCATTACATTTTTCTTCTGAAGTATTGTTTTTATATCTGTTTGTCATGGAATAAAAAAATTATTTGATACTACTTATAGAGACATCAAATGGCTTGTTGCACAATTTAATTTTTTGCTTTTCTTTGCAATAACATATGAATCCATTAAAATAAGACCAGGAAAGTGCCTTAAGTAAATAGGGTCAATTTGAATGTAATATGTTATCTTTGGTTGCATGTTTTGTCAAATGGCATTATTCGATTTAATGTTAATGTTAAAATTAACTGTTTCATATTAAAAGAGAGATTAGTGACAAAAAAAGAAAAAGGAAAAAAAAAAGGAAAAAAAAAAGCCTGACAAATAACACTAACTTGCTGCACTAGTAAAATTAAACACTTTTTACAATTTAGTAGGTGTATATAAATATATTTCAATTTATTCATGTAATGGCAGAATTTTCAGCAGCCAAAAAAAGAAAAAACGTTTAAAAAACTTCTTGTTCCCAAACTTTTGAACAGTAGTGTGTGTAGGGATGTCTCACAACCTCGTGATAAATTGATTTCTTCGCAAACCTACAGTCGCTCAACTTGAGATAAATCCAATCAACTTTGCCAAAAGTGTGTTTCACCGAGGACCATATGAAGGACCTTTAGAAATGTTCCAGAACCACCAATGATGCACTGGGGGACACACTGTGCTGTTTTTATCCCACAGCACAAACCTTCAGAAAGAAAATGGTAAATATTGCAGTAAATAGTGCTGCAAATGACCGCTAACAAAAACACTAAACAATAAGGTTTGAAGGGTATGTTATAACAGCAAATATGATATTTTCCTTTTTGGGGATTAAAATAGGAAAAATCTATATATTTAGCATGACCCAAAAGAGTATGTTATAACATCAAATATGAAGCTAACTTTCCTAGTGATGATGCATGGAAAAAACCGAACAAAGAGATTGACGTCATTGGTGCATTAGATAAAAAATACTTGAAATAAATAATGTAACATTATTAAACAGTACTAAAATATAAAATAACATTATTAAAAAAAATAGTTGCCAAAGATGCCAACATTTCTCATTTTCTTTGATTTAGTTTGATGTACTAAAATAACTTAAAACATATAGACAAAAAAAAAGTAACAAAAACGAATAAAACTAACAAAAACATATCAACATAACTAAAACTAAAATGAAAATAAGTTGTCAAATATATATTCACACACACACAGACACACACACATAATATATTACACACAATTGAGCTATCAAAAATTTAGTTAGCTTCGCTAATTGCTCATAAAATATTAAATGTGAGTATAATCTGGTATTATAAGTGTTATAATTAATATAATTAATTAATTTTTGGGTGAATATCCCTTAAGAGAAACGCCTTTAAACTTTAGGAAAAGTTAAACAGAATAGTTGACATTATAAGTCTGTCATATTGCACTATTGAATTACAAAGATGGACAATCCATGTTCTGAAATCACATTTTACAATTGTATTTGACATTATTTTCTTGTCTGTCTGGAAAAAAAAGAAGAAAAAGTAAGTATTTGTGCTGCCTTAAAATGTTAAGTTTACTCAGCTTAAAATGTGAAGTTGTACTAAGTGAGAACTTGGATATTTGAGTTGACAAAACTTAAAATTGTAAAGCAGTACAAACTTTTTAAACAACATTTTATTTTGACGGTATACTGCAAGTGTCCCCCTTCACTCTGCTCCAGCTGCAACACTAGCTGCACGTGTACTTGTTTCACTTACCAAACTAAAGGAAAACACTTTATTTACTTCTCATAAATGTAATTTGAAAATTATTTCATAAAACGCTTTTTTTAAAAGGCTTTAAAAGTCTTAGAAGACTGTTTTTGGTCCAGGGTTGAATACCATGCATCCTCTTTTTGATATTGTGTTCGGAGCAATCATAGAAAACCGCTCCAGAAATATATGCTCACTGACCAATGTTTACTTGAAACAGAAATGACCAATAGGCACAGAGGGCAGATTATGAGCTTGTCAAAATCACAACACTGCCATATTCCACATGCACATGAAGTAGATCAGTCATACATTTCCTTTTTAACTAACTATTCATTATATTTGTCCAGTGAATACTGTTTGCATTTTAGAGATCTACTACACAAATAAGGTGATGTTTCTCCTTATGTGGTGTGTGGGAGTAAATGACAAGATCCTGACCACGAGCAACATTTCTACCTGAACAAAACAACAAGAACACAAATGTACCAAAAAAAAAAAAAAAGACAACCAGCCCACACAATATGAGCAGTCTGGCGATATGGATTTCATTGCTTCAGTCCTCAACAGTCTTTCTGCTTAAAACAACTTAACCAACGAGCAGTTCTTAATGCTTCTTATACATAAAATGGAGATTCCTACAAAGTGAGCACTTTCAAGCACTTGTTCCTCACAGACTCCCTGCATTTACACTCCATGTTCTGCATTCAAATGGTAATTTATGGTTATAATTCAATGCTTAGTCAAAGATTCCTTTAGACAAACTCCTGCTGGAAAACAACTCATGATCTAACATACTGGTTACAAAAAACCTCCATGCCATTCAGTCAATAATTTGAATATTTTAGTGGAAGTGCATCGTTCTTCGGCTTTAACGGTTAAATTTTTCCATATCGCTTCTCGCTCTGAAGCTCCTAATATAAATGTGCACTGCTTTTGCTCACTCAGCTGCTGAATATTCAACACACCCCACTGCGCAATGTGGCGTCGGAGGAGTGACGTCTTTTCTATGACATTTTTGGATGTCCAGTTTCGGTCCACTGAAGGGCTTGTTTTGTAACGGCAGACGACGTCTTTTTTCGACATCTACCGCACGTCTAATGTTGACATCCGTGGGACCTCCGTGTAAGGGTTATTTAAAGACCAAATGTGGTCGTTTGTGATTTTTATCCAAAGTGACTTACATTGCATTACACATTTATATTCCTATCAGCTCTGGCTTTCCATGGGAATCGAACCCATGATCTTGCGTTGCAAGCACCAATGCTCTACTGGTTGTGCTACAGGAAAACTATATTAATATCTCCAGTTATCACCTGGTGCTGAGACAATCAAATGGAGTTTTTGGAAAACGATCTTAAATAATTATTAATAATCTGTATTCATATGTTTTAATCATGTTGATAACAACATTGTTGATATTTGTAAATAAAAAATATTATATATTAATCATGTAAATTTCCTGCACCTGTCATAGACGTCCAAATGACGCCCAAAAAATCACCCATTTCAAAGGTCAAATGTTGAATGTCAATGTGACGTCCAAGTTGGGTCATGGTTGGACGTCCAAATTGTGGACCTAGTTTGGACGTTGAATAGATGTCCAGAATTGGTCATGGACCGACGGACCCGATATAGACATGATCTGCACGGCTGCCCGACATCCAATGTTTAGTGGGACACTGCATTTGGTTTCAACTGACCCATCTTGGAAACCAGAAACTCCCCTAAAACATCTAGGAACATTGGGATACTGTATTTTGTAATATCAAAATAAGCTTTATATATCTTTATTGGAAAGGGTTTAAAAGCAATATTTTTCATGCAACCATAAACAATTATTGCATGACATGACACTTGCCACTACCAGCATTTTTTATAATTTTCACAAAAGTTTCATGGCTCCCAGAATATTTTGTTTGAATATCTGAATGTGCAATGAATAGAGTAGATGAAGTAGACGTGTCCATCAACACCCCTAAAGCTTCACAGTCCTGTAGCCCGTCCTGGGTCGACACTTCACATAACATTAGGTTTTGATTTATATGGTTTTGATTTATATGGTTTTGATTTATATGGTTTTGATTTATATGCTGTTTAATGTTGATGATCGCATTATTTTACATTTGCATCTCCTTACATTATGATACCCCTTCTCTCTGCTTCTTCTTCACCTGTGTTTTGATCTGGAGGTTCAGAACTATTTCCGAAGATGTGTAATAGCGCCCCCTACCGTGTAACAGTGAAAACATTGAAAGTCAGCCATTGGAGGCATGAGGACTGCAAATGTGAACAGAGCAATAAACTGCAATGTGTGTAATGTAAGACACCTTGTAAGACATTTATTCTTCCCCAATAATAGACATGTCATTGTCATTACTGGAAGCTCAGAGGCCTTGACTCAAACATACCTCAATACTAATGCGATGGTGGTGATGTATAAGTCCGGGAATACATCTCCCAGAAGTCTGTGTGGTAGCATAATATTTACTTTGGCACGCACTATAAATAAATCAGTAGCCTAGTGTATAGCGCGCTCTAGCCTCATCCATTCCCTGATCTTCACAAGCGTGTGCTAGTATCAGGTCACCTTCCTGTAATTAAATCTGGGCATGGGGAAGGTATGGGTTTTGTCATTGAGAACTCTTTGTGTATTGATGGTGAAAGGCCTGATGACAATCAGAGTTTATGAATGATGTGTGAGCGGACTGTGCTTAGAAGTCTCTTTTAAAGAAGAACCATGGTTGATTTTTAATACCTCTCTTTGTTTGTTTTGTTTTCATGTTGTTTTGTGGTGAATTGCCCAGTTCTTTTGGTGTGTTGATATTGTGTTGATATTTTTGTACATTTTTGATTGATTTCGTTGTTTGATTTCACGGCAGCCTCGGGCTCTCCTGCATGCGTGTGATTGGCTCTGGTGATTTGTGTGTGTTTTTGAGCGCTGTGAATCTGTGCTGAATTGAAGTGTGAATTGTGATTAGTGGTTGTATTTATTCTCTTCACACTTGCTGCCCTGTTGAAGCCCTGTGGATTGTTGTGAATCTCTGTTTTATTCCTCTTTCTCCTGGAATGATATTTGTATTAGTAGACATTTACTATTTTATGCAAAATCTAGTATCTGTTCATTGTAATATAAATTTTACAGTATTTTTTATTTATTTTATAGTGTAATTGTTGCACGTGACGTATGTAGCAACTATAGTAATAACTATAATTTATGTATAATTACATGCAACTAAACCTTAACCACACAAATGGATGAATAAAAGTGAACACAGCCATTCATCCAGACAGCAACATCGTGTCGGCCCAGATCCAGCCCACATGTGGAATCCTAACCGAACCAGATGTGGGCCGGATCTGGGCCGACACATATGTTGCTATCTAGGGTCAGTACATTCTGCAGTACACTTCAACCATATTTAGACTAAGACTATAGAAGTAATTATGTAACTACATACATAGATATGTACTTAAGTGTGTCAAAAAAGCATGCTATTTGCTATTATAGAGTATAATGCCATTTTCACAAGATGTAAAATAAGTCTCTGATGTCCCCAAAGTGTGTAGCCTATGTGAAGTTTTAGCTCAAAATACCCCACAGATATGTTTGTTAAAATTGTCACTTTTTGAGGGTGAGCAAAAACGCACCGTTTTTGTGTCTGTCCCTTTAAATGAAAATGAGCTGCTGCTCCCGGCACAGGGGGCGGAGCTTCAACAGCTTGTGTCCTTTTACCTCACACACACACACACACACACACACACACACACACGCACTGAACATTTTCAAACCGAAGTCAGAAAGATGGAGAGACTCAAGAAGAAGTGACAACATGACAACATTTCTGAACGGTTAGTTGGTGAATTTATGTCGATTTATGTTATCTTCTAGTCATGATTAGCATATTCTGTCTTGATAATCTATAAATCGTGTTCTGGGGGCGGGGTTTATGTACATGTTAGCGTTCATGATGTCACTACCCCGGGAGTAATGTGATGTGTAGTCCTTAAAAATCAATTTCTTTAAAATAAAATATCTCCCTTTGCTTTGAACTTTGAGCGTTGTAACTTTGCACACTAAATAAAGTTAGAAAAGTGAAATCATAATCAACCACCCCTTTATAATAGCATTTAACATAAATTGAAAATATAATTTAATTGCAATTGACATGCAGTAAAGTGTCAAAAATATATTACATTCAGTTTGCACTGAAGTAATATATTATTTTACGTATATTATTTCCATAATAAGGAATCCTTTTTAAAGAAGGATTTGCCAAATCCATAAATGTAAATAGCTTGCTTATTCTATGAACAACAGCTACTGTAAGAAAAATAAAAGTCACGCAATTCACAATAGTTGTTCTCAATACTTAAAGGTTCACTTATTACATCTGTGTTTGGCCAGCTCAGCTCTGGAGCACAGTTATAAATTACTCCACGTTGACTGATGAGAAAGTTAAATACATTAAATAAGAAATTCTCTTGAAAATGTCAAAGTTTGATGGTGCGGATTAAATCAGTCAAATTACAAAGCGTGTCTAGACATGTAATTGGCAACAACCATGACAATTTGCGATTTAATCATTTTTGAGATTTCCCCAGCCTGAAGCCTTCATTTAATTACACTTTTTTTAAACATTTGTCAGAAGTAGCAACAATTGATTTATTTCGATTTAAAAAACAATAAAATAGACCTTTAACATCAGCAATCTTGATGGCACCATCAATACTCGTGGTACACATGCTGTGCACTTCATCTGTTCCTCAGAGCCATGAAACTCCACGATGAAATAAAATCAGGAATTTAACCAATGCTGTGATTCACTATATTGCACCCAAGTATTACTGACCCCATGGCATTGGTCAAAAGCCTTGTTTCGTCCACATTTTCTACTTCACATCATCAGCACTGTGAACAATATCTTTCTCTCTCTGCATGCAGTCTATATAGTGCTCCGTGAAGACACTTCAGCATCAGCCAATCGTTCTCCTGGCTTTTCCGTCTCCCTACACTGTGAACATTCCTGAAGTGCAAATGAACAAACAGTACAACCTCCAACACCACATGACACGGTCTAACCGATGACACCGAACGCCACCGTAACCCCAGCAGGAGATCTTCAATCGTTTCCAGTCTCCCGTTTCAATCGTCACCTTATGTTCACAGCTAATTGAACACCTGGAGCCAAATCCCCACAGTGACACACAATTAACCCTAAAATGCATTTGTTTTTATTTATTTTTTTCTCTCTTTGCACACTCCATGAATACATTAACTATGCCTTTGATCATGTGAGAAAAATTATATGCACACTCACCGGACACTTTATTAGGTACACCTTGCTAATATTGGGTTGGACCCACTTTTGCCTTCAGAACGTCATTCATTTTTCATAGCATTGATTCAACAAAGTGCTGGAAACATTCCTCAGAGATTCTGGTCCATATTGACATGAAAACATCACTCAGTTTCTGCAGATTTATCAGCTGAACATCCATGATGTGAATCTCCTGTTCCTCCACATCCAAAGCTGCTCTGTTGGACTGAGATCTGTTGACTGTGGAGGCCGTTTGAGTTTAGCGAACGAAGAGAGATGGTTGTGTGTGAAAATCCCTGTAGATTTCTGTAATTCTCAGACCAGCTCGTCTCACACCAACAACCATGCCATGTTCAAAGTGACTTAAATCACATTTCTTCTTCTTCTTCTTCTTCTTCTGTGTTTATTGGCGGTTGGCAACCTAGCTTATTGGTGCATTACCGCCACCAACTGGAATGGAATATGGATCAGGTTATTAGCTTTTATATAAAATATAATTAGACATAAAAACCAAGCAAAACAAACTGGAAATTAAACAGAATAAATAAACAAAACGCTATATTCTTTTATATAATTTACTTTCTTTCACAAATTTAATAATTTCATCATACAATTTACTAGCTGTTTCCCTTAATTCACATTTCTTCTCCATGATGCTCAGTTTGTGCAGATCATCTTCACCATATCTAAATGCATTAAGTTGCTGCCTTGTGATTGGCTGATTATAAATCTGCATTTACGAGCAGTTGAACAGGTGTACCTAATAATGTGGCCAGTAAGCATATCCAGTGTGACAAATATCTGACACTCCTGTCACATGTTTCAGAGTGATTTATTTTTATTTTTTTATTTTTTTTAGGTAATATCATGTGCTTATTTAGACTTACATATACAAAGAAACAATTTAATGTACAACTCGCCTTATCTGTACCACTGACACTTAATATTATTTTTATAATAATTATAATAATAATTGGCTGTCCCCAATGTGAAGTTTATTCAGATTTACTGGGTAGGGGTGGTGATTTAGCTATATGTTTTCTTAGGGTTTTAAATGTATGAATATAAAAATGAAAAGACAAAAAAGTTGTGCTAAATAAAGATATCCTCTGAAAACAAATAATCATAGAGTTATTTTCTCATTCAGTGATCAGAGCAAAGCAAATTACTGACAGACTGCTAGACAATTGCTTTTTTCATTCTCCCTTTCATTCTGTCTATATTATTTATTCATATTTATACCAGAGAACAATGAGAGAAACGGGTCAGAATGTGAAATAACATAAATTCTGGGACAGTCTTGAATAGCCTATTACATCTGCTAAACACATTCAACTCTACATTTTACGGAATGGTTCAACTTTATTTAAACATAAGTTACACACTGATACACATTGCATTGATTACAGCTGGCCTTATCTAACCAGACGAAATTAAAAATGAAAGATTTAAGACACACTGCATTGACATACTGTCTTTCCTTTCCTACCGACCGGTCTCACGTCTATATAACCTTCCTCTCAACACTCTAGTGATCTAGTGAAAAAATAAAAAAATAAATTACAAGCTTGGAGTAATGAAGGACCGAGACCTTGATTACACTTAGAGGATTGATAACCCATTGAAAATGTTTATTGATTTAGCAATTACAGGGTGGGTTGACTGATGCAGCAGCGCACAATGCTTTATCACACATTAAAAAGAGAGCAAATTAAGTGCTGTAGTGTTTCCTCATTCACTGTTTTGAGTTTAGAAGTCTCTTAAAAGTGATTCAGGCACAATATAATGTAAGTCTTAAGAACTTTCTTAAAACCTGCTAAATCTCCAGATGTGGCGAGCAGGACGAGGCGTGATTACTAAAGAGCGACCGGTCTCGTATCTCTCACGGAGGAGCGGAAGCATGAAGGAGGAGCGGCGACAGTGAAGGAGGAGAGAGACTAGGCCTGGATTGTATTTAATGTTTTGTTTCTGTCGTCCGTGAGGGACTGCTGCCTTTACTTTAGTGTTGTATTTTTTTATTTTTTTATTAAAATCTGTTGATTGTTCGCCGGTTCCCGCCTCCTTCTTCCCATAACATTGAACATTGCTACGCCAGAGACAACTATAAGTGTAACCATTATGACTATGCTATCAAAACATTTCTCGGCTTGTTTTGTGCATCCCAAACTTCAACTGGCTATAACTGTCAGTTAGCATTCCCGCTCGTCTCAAAGGCAGCCAAATGTGTGCAACCTACTTTTTATCAATCATTCATTCATTCATTCATTCATTCATTCATTCATTCATTCATTCATTCATTCATTCATTCGTTCATTCGTTCATTTGTCCGTTCATTCGTTCATTCGTTCGTTCATTCATTCATTCATTCATTCATTCAGTCATTCATTAATTCATTAATTCGTTCATTCGTTCGTTCATTCAGTCACTCGTTCGTTCGTTCGTTCGTTCGTTCGTTCATTCATTCATTCATTCATTCATTCATTCATTCATTCATTCAGTCAGTCATTCAGTCACTCCCTCGCTCACTCACTCACTCACTAATTTATTCATTTGTTTACATATTTATTCATTTGTTTGCTTGCTTGCTTGCTTGCTTGTAAAAGCATACAACTCAAATTGACAATTTAACAAGACATGGCAGCTCATAGTGACTGAAAATAAATAGACTGAATCGTTTTAAGCATTGCATCCCTTGTGAAAAAAGAAGTTAATTGTACTGAATGAGCACTTCAGTGTAGTTTAAATCTTAAAAGTTTATATAAAAAAAATAATAAAAAACACGTTAAGGGTCCAAAACCATTGTAAGTGTCCAAAGACATTCAGTTTGCCATTATTATATTAATTTAACCCCTTAAGCGGCACCCCCTTTTTTTTATAGACATGAAAATGCACATTCCGAACTTAAAGTCCGCGTGAACCGGAAGTTGCAAACGACTTTTCTCAAGTGTTGTGACGCATTTCCGAGTGAAAGGGAATATTGAACAGAGGGTTTTACTTTAGCGCTCCTCCTCTCCATCTCTGCTCACAGCAGAGTAACGGGTTGAGGGGAGTGGTTAAGCGATTAACCAACCCGAGCCGTCAAGCCTATGTCATCAGAAAAATAACCATTCCAGACCCGGAAGTAACTTTTCAGACTTTGAGTAAAGATAACCACGGCAAAAAAATATTTTCTGTGTATTAACTTCCACAGATTAATTGTTTACCACAAGACTAGTAATATCCGCTAACAAAGTAAAGAATTTTGATTTCATGCCGAATTTAAATGGTTGTAATTCAAGAATGCTTTGGAATATAGATGTACTGTAAGTCTTGTTTTAAAGAAAACATTTGGCAGATTTGTGTAGTATTAAGAAAGTTAAACAAAAAAAAGTGATAGAAGTTTGAGTTTATGAAAATGTACAACGTTAAAAATTTAATTATTCATATTTTATATAAAATATATATTTTAAAAACCTGGAGGACTTTATAAATGCAACAAAATCAAAGCCAAAAATCTGAACAAGTTGAGTTAAAAATTTTAGGTTGATAACTCAAAAAATAAGCGTTCAGTGAGATTTAGTTTGGGCGCAGTACCACACTTCTCCACTAGTGGACATTACTGCCCATATAAGGGCGCCTCCATTTCCATATGTTGTTTGAGTGATCTGAACCATTATTTGTACAATTTTCATACAATTTATGAAGTAGACATCCTATTCAGAAGTAGTGTTGGAAGTTTGGCAGATTTTGAAATGAATTCAACCTCTAAGAAACACAAAAGATCACGTATGTGCATTATAGCTCGCTGCCACATCACTAATGCTGAATCTATTATTGTTTTCTATATATTTAAAACATTTTCAGACCTTTTTTTTTCAAAAATAATTGAATGGATGCTATCTTTTGAACTCTTGGCATGAAAACAAACTGAGGTTTCTACCATTCTTTCATGATTTTTCATGTTCATCACTATTTCAAAATAAAGGTCTGAACACGCCTTAGGAGTATGACAATATTCTTGTTGCAAATTTATAAATTACGGCTCCTCTGTAATTTATTTTGAAAATCAGTCATCAAATATGTAAACTAGAGATTGTAAGCTTTCAAATGATATATAGTCTGTCAAGATTAGTTCAGGTTTAGTATAGGATATTACTGTTTTAAATATGTAATGGCCGTATAAGGGGTTAAAGTATATTATTTACATAATCTGTACTCTTTTTTTTAAATTGTACTTCTTTTTCACAAGGGACATAATGTTCCTTCACATCACATCCTTTATACTGCCACTCCGTCATGTCAATCGGTGCACACTGTATATTCGGTCCGTTGTGCACACGAATCAATAAACAACATTTGAGCATTGGATTGGATTCCTGTGTAAGAAGAAGAATTGGATTCCTGTGTAAATGCATTTATGCGACTATGTGCAGCATTTAGAAGTGTGAAAACTATATTGTCTGCATATATTCAGAATAAATTGCAGAGATTAACCACAGAATAACGTCAAAAAGGGCCTGACGCACAGGTTTCGGGACCCGAATCCACCAGCGGGATGCCCTTTACACCAATGGCCACCATGATCCAATACTGGACTCATTGGTTTTACATTCCAAGCCAACATTGGAGTGGAAGCAATGTAGGCACAGGTGTGCAGTGTGTGTGTTTAGGCTTACGGGATTGGCCCCAAATGGGTTTGTTCCATGTTGACCCATTCTGAATAAATCCTATTAGGGGCCCGAACCTTAAGACCATAGTGTGTCTACAGCATGAAAGTTTGCTGGGAATGTAAAACCAACGAGTCTAGTGTTGGGTCACGTTGGCGTAAAGGGCATCCCGCTGGTGCCTGCACTGAAACACATGCGTAGGCAGTTTTACTTCCAATAGAAGCTGCAGAATCTCCTGGCGTTGGGCGGAGACAGGACATGATGTGTTTTATGTCGTGTGTGACTGCATGAGACTGCAGAGTCATAAATCAGAGTCCACTCGCATGTTGGAAGTGCGTGGGGAGACGGCCTCATGTTTAACCTTGCTGTAGTGCTCCCTGCCATCCCGAAACATCTGCTCGCCTCGATCTGACGACCTTGCAGAGTAAACGTCCAACTTTATCTCTCTCGCAACACACTCTCAATCAGTCCTGCCCCTCCTCTCGGCTTCTGTACAGTATCTTCCAGAACTGTGCTGTGGTGAATCTCACCCTCAGGCTGTTCTTAAGCACAAAAAAAAGAAGAGAGGAATTGATTATCCGGCACATCTAGCACGATTCCTTCTCTCCCTCGTCTCGTTTTCACGCAGTTGCGTAAACCTCAGCCTGCAGAATCCAACTCATCACGCACTAGGATGCTTCCACACACACACACACACACACACGAAAGGACAAATCCTGCGCGGGGAGACGGAGGAACAGGGGGATGTGGGGGAGGAAACATCCTCTCATGCTCACTTTCACATCCCTCTCTCTCTCTCTCTCGCGCGCGCTCTCTCTCTCTCTCTCGCTCTCTCGCTCGCATCCTCCAGGAGAGCGAGGTAAGGAGGTGGTGGAGCGCTGTGTGTGTCGAGTCAGTGAGGCAGTTGAGATGAGCACATCAGAGCTGGAGTCAGAAGAGAGCGCAGATGCCCTAACATGACACCGCACAGAAACCCCTGCGCTCCGATGAAGGTAAGTCTGAGCGGAGCGAGAGAATAGAGGGAGATTGAACGGGGTCTCGATATCCTCGTGCCTCTTGAGAAGGATCTGCATGCTGAGAGGAACAGAGAGCCGGCGGGGATCACAGGATTACCCCATCGGCGACCCCTGTCCCGTTGAGACGCCGAGCGTTCGCTCCTCACCCACACTGCCATGGATCTAAACGCCTTCCAGCACGCGACGCTGTGTGTTTCCCCAGCGCTCCCGGGTTAGAGAGCGAGCACGTGTTTTAGTGCATTGCAGGAGTTTCGCAAGCCTTGCCAGTTGCATTGCAGGAGAACTTGCATGTGAGTGCATGCACGTGTGCGTTTGCGTGTGCGTTCACGTGCGTGTGTATGCGGCGAGCGCACACTTTCTAGAGGAGAACCTGGTGAATGTCTGTCGGCGGGAGTCGTATCGATTCTCTCTGATTCTTGGTTACAGGGGTGTTAGTCCTCTCGCCTCGGGCTGACACTGCAAACTGAGATTTCCCTCCGTCTAGCCTCTCTGGTCCTGTCACACTCAGAGTCTCCAGATAACTCAGGGAACAAAGCGAGCGCTGCTCGATAAAGGGAAGATTATAAAAGCCAGCTCGATCGGGGTTTCAAGGACAGGGAATGAGTGCGAGATTGTGAATTTTTCATAGTTTGCTTGCAGCTTGCATAGCTAATGTGTAAAGTGTGCTGTGCGGTTTCACTTTACGTTCACTCATGTCATGTTTAAATATACATGGAGTTACTAGAAACACAAACATTATGCAAATTGTGTGTCCTCGAACCTTATACGCTTAAACTTAACTCGCACTCCTTAAGACATAGTATGTTTAAGCAGTTTTCCCCGTGGGGATTGTTGGCTGTTGCTCAGAAATGGGAGTGATTTTAGTTTTTACTATCCTCGTGGGGATATTTGTTCCCTGATCAACCTGACCAAAGCCTGATCAACACACACACACACACACACACACACACACACACACACACACACACACACACACACACACACATAAGCACATAAATGCAGTAAGGAGTGTTCAGCCTAATCCATTTGCAGAACTGTCAGTGTTTGCCAGAGTTTGCGCATCATTTAAGTCGCTGGTCGCCATGGCACAGTTGATTCTGATGGAGTGACCTTTGACCTCTTTGACTTCACGAGAATTCCCTAAACTCTGAGCAAAACAGCTGCGTCACACACACACACACACACACACACACCAAAGGCTTACTCAATTACTTTCTGCCAATTGTTCTAGTGTGAATTACTGAAGAATTATCTACTGACTCAAACTAGTATGACTTTATTTGTCTGTGAATTGCAAAATGAGAAATTATAGTGCAACTATAATTAATGTGGGATTACATTTGTTGACTATTTTATGGCTTCAGAATATAGTGCATGTCATGTAGACAATTTATTATAATGCTTTTGTGTTCTTTTAGAAGCTTGAGGCTTTTTGTAAACTGTCTAACTTGTTGTTCCATAAAAAAAAAGTCATATAGATTTGGAATGAGATTATAATGACAGAATTTAAATTCCCCAAAATTTTAAATGCAAGACCAGTTTGTTTTTTAATGCTTTATTTATCATTTTAGTTTAATGTGTTGTTCCATGAAAGAAGCCACGTCTCTGGAATGGCATGAGGAGGATGAGTGCATAATGACACGATTTAAATTCAAATATATTCCTTCAGAACTGGGCATAACATATTCAGCAAAGTGAGCCCAGAAAACACAATCCTGACCATGCAGCAGAAATACGCTTCTCCGAAGTCATGGTCAGGCTAATTGTGCTTGAAAAGTCAGAGTGATCTTACACTTCACATTTGTGCAAGTCCCAACTGAGACTGGCTTACCTTGAAAGAAACTGATTTTGCACACAACTGTGTTTGTGTTGATGTGTGTGTGGACGTGCATCAAATAGAAATAAGTTGCACCACATTTGCTCCCAAAGTACGCGCTCCATGTGTATTGTGTTCGGTGAGATCCGAGCAGAAGAGTTCTCAATCTCCTCGTTCATAATTAGATCAGACTTCTGTCTAATACATTCTTCTAATATGTTCATGTCTGCTGCCGTTTGAGAGGACTTCTGGTTCCTGCATTGATCCGTACGCTTTGAAAGTCTAGCGGTTTAAAGGACAGGTCTTTAAATTAAATCTTACGGTGGGTCATTCATCTTATGCTGTGCTTTTTCAACTTTGCCCAGGTAATTCAACTTTATTAATTACAGCTTGATTCTTTAAATAATGGCGAGAAAATAAACAGAATGGAAATACAGAGCTAAAGTCAATGCTCACAAATTCAAATTCTTACAGCGTTTTGCAGATACAGTATAACAACTAATACTACAGAATATCACCGAATTAATTTAATCAATTGAATTTACTAATGTTCATAATGTTACTGATGTTTGTTTTGGCTGTTTCACATCAACTGATGTCACTTCCTGACAGATGATGTCATTGAGGAAATAACGTTTGTTAAAGAGATATTACAAAGGATTTTAAGGATGGATATTGATATTGAAGACAAATTGATAACGTATTATACCAACAACATTGTCAAAACAGTGTTTTGCATATAACATTTTGATTATAGAAAGTAACAAGGCAAGAAATCTTCTAGAAAATATTGGGAAATAAATTGGGGGGGGAAAGGCAACATAAAAGTGAAAATATTTTCTCTTATGTATTTGTATTTAGTTCTACCTCATGATATTCTGATACAAATAAACTCTCTTGACAATACATAAAATACATAATTATAACAACTTATACATAAAAAATATTGAGCTAACAAATCTAATTTAACCTGAACAAATCAGACACGACTTGCAATGAAAGACTAGAATACACAAATAAACCAAGAAATAAAAGACATGAACTTTAAGACATAATAAAATAAAAGACATGAAACTGTGCAAGTAACTTTGCTCAAATGAGAAATAGTTCTTTATCATTATCAGACATATCAAGTTGGACTTTTATGAAAGCTTCAGCTTCTCCTGCACATGTAAAAACACACGAATGACATTTAAAAGGTATTATAACCACTTTTACTTTTGTTCCTCCACTGTTTTTGCACGAGAATATAAAGGTATGAATTACAGAGAATTAATTGAGTGATTAGGTACTTTGAAGCTCTTTCGGTGTTGTGAGTGTTGCCATGGAAACGAATCATTTCTGAGTCTGAGGATGCGAACAGCTCAGCGTAGAAGTTATGGTAATTCTCAAATACGTGAAAGCAGAATCACATTTGAATGTAGATCTTCTCTTTACACTCCAGCCTGTCAGCGCAGTTCTGTGACATATAGAGCTGACGTGAGCAACACACTGGGAAGTAATACGGCACTCGTAAAACAGACGATCGGCTCCGTGCCGTGCCGTAACAGAGAATCATTCCTCCACCTCCTGCCTCGTAAACACGGCTGTGTGTGCCTGTGTGAAACTGACAGCGTGCAATAAAAGCAGACATCACAGATAATGAAAAGGCAAGATGAAGGAACAAGAGGCGTGGCTAAACGGCAGATTTATCGTCACATTCAGGCCTCGTTTCTGCATGCACACGACACACTCACGCAAACTAATCAGAGATGCATCTGAACATCTGATGTGTATCTGAAGGAAAACAAGCTCAAGCCTTCGCTAAATATAGCAGGTATTGATTTATAAGCATGAAAAGATGTGCTTGGAGAAATATCACAACAAACACAATCAAAAGTTTGCCAGACGCTTTATTTTAGCTGCATCCAATCTCTGCAACAAATAGGACATCTTTGGCCGTGAAAGACTGCAGTGTGTATGTGTGTGCGTGTGTGTGCTTGTATGGTTATCTTCGTGAGGACCAGTTTGAGTTTTAAACCATCAGAGTGAGGACCTCAATTTCTGACAGCCCTTTAAAGGACCATTGACGGTTAAGGTTGGAGTTGGGATGAGGTTAGGGATTGCATTATATCAATGAATGTCCTCGCGTCATACAAACGTGTGTGTGTGTGTGTGTGTGTGTGTGTGTGTGTATCAGTCATTCAGGAGTCAAGAAGGTGATCAATGTCAGATCGATGAAGCTCCATATACTCAGGGCATTGTTGCAACATTAGAAATGTCAGACTTTTGTTCTGTGGTGCTTTTAAAGACCGAAGAGTTTCAGGCATTTTCAGTTTCCCTCACGCAAAATTCCCAATCGTGTAAATTCCCAGTGAGATGACTGGATTGTACCCGCAAAAAAAAAAAAATCATCTTTTTGTTACAAGATAGGGTCAGTAAAGTAAAATTGTGTAAAAATTCTGTATCAAATTTATATGCAGGACAAGTAGTTTGTTAAGGCTTGGTTTGTAGAGAATTACAAACATGCGCACATATATTCAAATGCACATAACTATAGAATTAATTCTTGATGCGCACGTGAGCACCATCAGCGTTTCTCACAGGTTCGCGTTTAAAGTCTGTGTAGAGAGAACGGTGTCGTCTTAGCGGTCTCTAATTTAATAACTAATTATCTTTCGACGGAAGTGAATCAAGCAAAACTAATTTTAGCTGGAAAATAACATTATACATGAACCGCTAAAAAGCCAAAACAATCTGTTACCTTAAATTATCTGTTTATCTCTGTATAGCCGCTTTGAAACAATCTACATTGTTAAAAGCGCTATATAAATGAAGATGACTTGACTTGACTAAAGATACTGATTAATTAAATATTTAGAAATAATACATTTTTGTAAAAGTTTTTTTTTTTTTACTTTACCAATAAATCAATACATCCTTTAGGGCCAGATTTACGAACACCTTGTGCCAGCACAAACCCTATTTTTGGCATTAAAAAAATGCTGTTTAGATTTACTAAAGACATGCAGTGAAACATTAGCACTAAATAGGCTTTATTTTTAGCGCAAACCATAAATCACCTTGCTCGATTCGTCTAAACACTCTCCTCCCATACATTGTTGCGTCTGAAAGGGAAACACAAACTACAACAAATGTACTCCTACAAATGCATAGGAGGTCAGATGCAAAAATGTATGGGAGGAGAGTGTTTAAACGAATCAAGCAAGGTGATTTACTAAGGTTTGCGCTAGTCAATTTACTGGTATTTGCGCCATTATTTACCGCCAAAAAAAGCACGTCTTACACCAGTCACTAATTTCCGCTGCTCTTGATAGATTGCGTTGGTCATTATGGAAATGATCCGGCTGTGTCTGTGTTCTTTTATTTACGCCAGTAAATCAAGCGCAGAACTTTCCACCCCCATTGGCGCTTTTATGGGATTGCGCTCTCAAGCTAATTTGCCCTGTTTAGTAAATCAGGCCCTTTGTGTATAATGAGGCATAGATTTCTAAAAAATAAGTTTTTTACTTTATCGTCGATACTGTTATTTGTTATTGAACCGTGAGTGGAAATCCAAACAGATTGCATGGTATAGTCACTCCTTGCTCGGCATAGGGAATACGAGCTTTGATTTCCAGTACGGTGAACTCTGATTTACAGTGTGTTTGTGCAGAACAGATGGTCTGTCTTCAGGCGGCGAGTGAACGCGCCGCACCAATCATTTCACGTGTGCTGACATTTTGAATATTTCCCAGAGATTCCCCAGAGATCCCAGTCCATTATCACTGGATTACAAGTGTTCCCAAAAGAAAAGGATTTAGCATTTTCCGTTCGCGCACCATTTATTGACAGAGTCGGACTTAAGGTGTTTTAAGTGGCCTTGTTGAGGCAGTGATTCAGTGATGGAGGAATGCTAATTAGGGCAGTTGGACACGGCGCTCACTTTGGCAGAGCCGATGCTGCAAATCACTTCAGGGAGCTGACAGGCCATCTGATAAACACAGGAGAGAGTGTCGGAGAGCCTGTTCTCTACTTAACACAACCCACCCCCAGCAAACACACACGTACACATCCAGTCGGGACCGCCTAGAGAGCACGGCCTTGTTAGCACTCTTGAGTGAGTGTCATTGGACCAGGGATGTATGCATTCATGCACACCCTATAAAGCCTTTTGGAGTGGGTGTGATCTGGCCGCCGATGTGAACTTCCCGAAGCATCACTTGTGTTGGTGTGGGACGGCGAGGAAGGTCGCTGTCATGGCGCCAGTGCCGGCTTAGTTTCAGCCACTGCTATTCCTGTCACTGATAGGACGCTCTCTCCGAGACGCACTCCTTTCATTAGGCTAATTGTCCTTAGTGTGGACAGGATGTCTTCTTGAAGGCTTGGTGTCATTCAGAGCGATAGGGACACTAATACACACTTGCACGGCTGAACACACACACGCAGGCGAGTGAATGTGGAGCTGGCAGCGAGCCGCGCTGGATGCTGTTCGTTCCAGGGGCATTTTAACTCGTTTGCCCCGACTAACCTCAAAGTGTCATAACAGTTTCAGATATAGACAGCCGAGCCATCATCCGCTGTGTGTGTGTGTGTGTGTGTGTGTGTGTGTGTGTGTGTGTGTGTGTGTGTGTGTGTGTGTGTGTGTGTGTGTGTGTGTGTGTGTGCGCGCGCATTCGCACTCACACGACGCTGCAACGAGGACATTGACGAAGTGTCCGAACGCAGGGTATGTTCCAATCTCTCATAAAGTAGACTTTGTTTTTAGGTCCACATTTGCATGTTTGTGGTTCTCATTATATTCAGGTTAACAAATCAACTTTATATTTTTTTTCTAGTAAGTGTAATATTTCAACTTAAATTATTTCAGCTTTATGTGTTAGGATTTAAAACATAACCCCATGAAGATCCCTCCAGTTTGGGGAAATCCGTTTTTAAAGGGACGGTTCATCCAAAAATCTACTTTTTATCATAATTTACTCACCCTCAAATCATCGCAAATCTATATGAATTTATTTTTCTGTGAGACACAAAATCGTGCTGTCATTCTTTTTAATGCAATCTCAATGCAAGAGGACTAGTACGGTGAGCGGGAGGGGACATGTTCTGTTCACTTAGTTGTATAGTGGCCACGAGATATTCATTCGTGGGAACGTTATTTTAACTCGTGGGAACGTGATAATAAGTCGTGGTTGCGAGATAATTTATTCGAGGTAAAGTCGTGGCCACGCGATGTGAATCACGTCATCTTTCTCATGGCCACGAGTTAAATGCGTAAACAACCTGCGTGACCATAGCAACCTGGAAGAATTAGAAATGAATAGGCCTATAATAAGAATTATTTTTAATTAAGAATGACAAAATAAGGGTGGAATTATGAAATTATTATATTAATATATTAATGTCTAGTCTATATGCAACATCGGGTGCAATATAATAGGCAACATGTTAATATAATAATTTCTTAATTCCTCACTTTTTCTTAATTAAAAATAAATCTTCTTATAGGCCTATCCATTCTAATAATTCCAGATTGCTATGGTCACGTAGGTTGTTTACGCATTTAACTCGTGGTGGACACGAGAAATAGATGTTGTTCATTCAACATATGAAGTCGTGGCCACAAGAAAATAATGTTCTCTCAACATATGATCTCAAGGCTACAACTTTACATCCATGACCTGAGGATGTCGTTCCCACGACTTATTATCACGTTTCCACAAATTAATATCTCGTGGCCACGACAAAACTAAGTGAACCGAACATCTCCTCTCCCGCTCACCATAGACTATAGATTGTAAGCTTTTGAGCTTCAAAAAAGGATGCAAAAGTATCATCAATATTTTCCATTACAAACTATATTTTACATTTTTCGATAAAACATTTTCCATATAGTTATCATATGTGACCCTGGTCCACAAAACCAGTCACATGGGTCATGAATCACATGAGATTTATACATAACCTGAAAGCTGAGTAAATAAGCTTCCAATTGATGTATGGTTTGTTAGGATAGGACAATATTTGGTCGAGACACAACTATTGAAAATCTGAAATCTGAGGGTGCAAAAAAATCGAAAGATTGAGAAAATCTCATTTAAAGTTGTGCATTTATGTTCACGATTGTGAAATATCATATACAGTATATTTACGGTAGGAAATTTACAAAATATCTTCATGGAACATGATCTTAATATCCTAATGATTTTTGGCATAAAAGAAAAATTGATAATTTTGACCCACACAATGTATAGTTGGCTATTTCCACAGATATACCCGTGCGCCTCTAGCCTGGGAAAACCCAGACCCTCTCAGTTGTAACTGAGTAAGGGTCTGGCAAAGCTCCATAGACAATTCATTTCCACAGGGGCGTCACCAACGGACGTCGGATAGATCTAAAACCAATCAGAGCGATGAATGACATGACGTATGCAGAGCGACGGAGAAACATCTCGAGACTCTCAGCAATTCTCTGTTTGTGTTAACGAAAATGACCATTTTAAATCGCTTGAAACAGACGCGATAGCTGATTCGAACGAGTGATGTTGTGATGTTCCACGGCGGCATCCATGTCTGTAATGTACAAAATCTGCGTCACCGTCTCTGCTCTGTCGTCATCGTGTAAAACGTTTCTGATTGGTGCCGCGATTTCGGCGGATTGGAAATGGGTTTCAATGGGCTCTTTGCCAGACCCACTTGCAGAGCAAATCTAAATTTGCCGGAAGTGGTCTGGGTTTTCCCAGGCTAGTGCGCCTCCAGACTGGGTTTGTGATCCAGGGTCACATATGGCTTCTGAAAACCTGGAATAGAGCACAGAAGTCAAATGGACGACTTTTATAATACTTTCCTGGCTCCCCTTTAAAGATTGACAGCTTAATATGAGTTAATTATGAAATTATTTGTTCCAGCAACTGTGTTTGACTAGTTGTGTGTTCTTGCATGGGTTTTTATGTTGCTTCAACTAACTCACATTTCGTTACTTTTTTACAGTGTAAAATGTGCTTGTTACAGTGCCATTATTACGAAAAAACAGGATTTTTTAACGCATTATAGCTTCACTGTGATGTTGCAGGGCATTCCCATGAATTTTTACATTTCCTCTTCTACAGAAGTCCTTATTAAGTGTGTAGGCAGCCGTGATTTGCACAGGGACTGCTACAGAAATGCGATGTTGAAGAGTCGAAAGAGGAAGCTCTACGATGTCTCCACCAATCAAAAGTCTGGCTTGCTCTGTTTGTTTTGATGACTCTTCAGAATTGCTTACTCCTACGAAATGAAAAGGGAAGAGAGCAAAAAGCGCAAGCCCTGACTGCAGGACATGGATGAATGAACTCATCTCGAGTAGTAAAGCGCACCGCCGCAGTGTGAGCTTCATCCCTCCTCCAGCAGGCATTGCTCTCCCATGTGTTTGAGTCGATCGGGTTGTTGGACATCACTGGTACTGCAGTGTGTTGTTGACACACACACACGTGGGTCATTCATTCCCCAGACATTGCAGGAAACGTCTCTCTTTGCCATAAAGCAGCTGGTCCAGTTTGTTTAGGGAGGTTTTAACAGCCCTGCAGTCTGATGATGAATCTGCAGGTCTAGCGGATGAAGTGTTTCCCTGCGTGTTGCGCTGATCTGCTGTAAGAGGCGATGATGATGAAGGGGTGTGTGTGTGTGTGTGTGTGTGTGACAGCAGCTGAATCCTCCCGCTAAACCCTGCCATTCAAACACTAATTAGTATTGATACGAGTGCACGCCTGGAGTGTCTCACTCACGGGGAAGAGATCACCTTTCAGAGGGAAAAGAAGCTGATGTCGACAAATTGTGCAGCAGATTTTTTCCCAGTGCAATTAAAGCAGTCTGACAGACAAAACTGCTGCTGTACAAACATCATTTCAGCCACTTAGAGATATTGATGCCGGTCCGAAAGGACAGAGAATACGAGAGCGGACTTTATTTTTCCTTTTTTTTAAGCCTGCATTCTCCACCATATAAATATCTCGCCAGAATAAGTTTCCATTGACAGATGTCGCATGTGAACTCTCTTCTGAACACTGCTACTGAAAAGTATGATTCCTGAACAAATGATTCATTCGGTTCATTTTAATTATTCAAAAACACACAGAACAATCAGTGTAGTCCTATTCCCAAACTATAACATTTTTTTAAAAAGCCAGCATTCTTCGCCATATAAAAATCTCACCAGAATAAGTTTCCAATAACAGATGTCACATGTTTTGATCCAGTGATGCAGAACTTTGAGTTAGAACGATTCCTGAACGAATGATTCATTCGGTTCATTTTAATTATTTAACACACAGCACATCAGTCATATTCCTGAACATATGACTCTGATAAAACAGTTACTTTTGGTGAATCAAACGCATAATCTGATTCTTTGACAAATGACTCTTATGAATCAGTTCTTTTTAGTGAATCAAAAACATACAGCCCAGTGCCGATTCATGAATCAGTGAATCTTATGAGTCGCTACTTGTTTGGTGTGAATTTATCAAATACACAGGCCCACAGCTCACAAATGTGGAGATTTAAATCAGTAACTGCTGGTTGTTCATGACAACGTATTGTATAAGAGATTGAAACATACTGTTTTATAAAAACAGAACGGATGAAATATGTAACCATAGTTTGGTTTTAGAATTGCTTAGTGTTATTAGTCTTTAAAATGTCTGTAAACACCTTTAATACAAACGTTTTTGCATTTATTTATTATTGCAACGTTATTTATTATTGCAATGTTCATGCATTGGAATTGCTTTTTTTCCTCAAATATTTATTTCTTGAAAGTATCGGTAGAATCGGTAATTGACTTGTAAAACCAGAATCGTTGAACATAAGCTTCACTGTAAAAAAATATCTGTTAAATTTACGGTAAAATACCGGCAGCTGTGGTTGCCAGAAATGTACCGTATAAAATACGGCAGCAACATTTAAGGTTTAACAGACTTAACTGAAAATTCACAGTTAACACTAATATATTGAAGCTGCACAGTGTCATTCACACAAACATTAAACACCATCATGGCAACACACATGAAATTAAAAAAATGAACATTAATTTAACAACATTAAATGTAACATAAAATCCTAATGTACATAACTGATTAGAAAAAAAATAAGAAAACTATGAAGAAACAATGATTTCCAAAAAAATATATCAAATTTGAAGTGTCATGCAGGGAATTGTGGGAATGTCAATTTATGGTTTTTCACTGTAAATTATACAATGAGTTGTTGTTTTTTCACTTTCAAAAACTTAACGGTATTTTACAGTACAATTACATTAAATGTACCATTAGATCTATCACAGTTATTTACCGTATATAGTAAGGAAACTTTCTGTTAACAAATTAACAGTTTTTAACTGTAGCATTACAGTCTTTTACCGTTAAAATCACAATCATTTTTTACAGTGTTGTGTCTTCTCTCTCTCTCTCTCTCTCTCTCTCTCTCTCTCTCCTCCTCCTCCTCCTCTCTCTCTCTCTCTCTCTCTCTCTCTCTCTCCTCCTCCTCCTCCTCCTCTCTCTCTCTCTCTCTCTCTCTCTCTCTCTCTCTCTCTCTCTCTCTCTCTCCTCCTCCTCTCTCTCTCTCTCTCTCTCTCTCTCTCTCTCTCTCTCTCTCTCTCCTGCATTCCCCATCTGGCTTGCAACCAGACTCCAAAATCACAAAAGCATTGCTACTCTAAGAGCTCGATAAGGAGCTTGTTACCTCCTCAGAACCGCCAGATAAGCAGGAGGGAACAGACTCTGCTCTGGCTCACTTCACCGGCGTGCAACCATCAAAGTCACATGGAGCTGCACAGGGACCGTTTTGTCATAAAATGTGGAAATGGCAGAGGAGAGAACGTCGTGGACGCTGTGATGTATTCTCCATGTGCATTCGGATGCGGGTCACGTCAGTGTGCCCTTTCACTGCAGACCTGTCAGTCAACACTGTATTCCTGAGTGGATGGCAGCTCTGACGTGCCATCTGCGCGCAAGCAGGGCGAGCAAATAGAGATGAGTGATGTAACTGCAGTGGAGTGGAATTAGACAAATAAGAACAAGGGTCAAACAAAGGACTCGAATCTCCAGTGAGGCCGGCCTTCAAATTCCTGTAAAATTACAAAGTGTGTGTAAATGTGCAAATTGAATTTAGCTCTTTTACGAGAGGCTTTCTATCTAGGGTGCAGTAATTAGTCCGAGATCAGCTGTCGGCCAATGCATATAACACCAGGTTGTGTGTGTTTAGCTCTACGCGGTGCTGATTATCTCATTCCCGACTGTGAGGGTTATTTTCTCTGCGCTCAAACTGTGTGTGTGTGTGGCCATTACAGGGCATGGAAGAAAAATATGCACCAGCATTTTGTGGTAATTTGCTCCCGGGGTCCATCGGATCACCTGATTACTCTACATTGATTTACTCTCCTAGATGATCAATACCTATTTTAAGGTCTTTTTTTTTAAGCAATGGGGGATGTGAAAAATATCCCCCTAAATAGAGTGCATTCTCTCTCTCTCTCTCTCTCTCTCTCTCTCTCTTCTCTCTCTCTCTCTCTCTCTCTCTCTCTCTCTCTCTCTCTCTCTCTCTCTCTCTCTCTCTCTGTGGATCTCACTCTCTTTCTTTTGTGTTAAAGTGGAAAATATAAGTATGCCATTACTTAACATTACATTATCCTAAACAGCTTTCAGATCACTTAGCGAGTGAACATGACTAGCATGACTTGCAGATATGATGTCGGGGATCAATTTTTTGCTATCATTAGTCACCTTATGTACGCGATTAGCATAGACAAAGCTGCGTGACATTAGCGACGGGAGCACAGGTGCAGTGTGGGACTGACCAGGATCTAGAGCTGAATGATTGCTTAATGCACCATGTCATTACATCTGAACTGGAAGTTAAACTAACAGAAATGCTGTTTTCCATTACAATGCCCGTAAACGGAAACAAAAAAATACAGTAAAATGTACAGTAAAGCTCTGCTCCTAAACCTACACTAAAAAAAAGATTAGTTGACTCAACTTAACTAAGTCAAGTCATCTTGTTGCTTTAACTGAGTTAATTTGAGTCAACTTATAGTGTCAAGTTTATGCATCAATTCGTGTTTTGAAGTGTAATAAACTTGACACTATAAGTTGACTCAAATTAACTCAGTCAAAGCAACAAGATGACTTGATTTAGTTAAGTTGAGTCAACTAATCTTTTTTTACAGTGTATGAACTTCAGTGGCCCTCCAGGAGCCGGATCGCACACCCCTGTGTTAAGGCATGTTGAACTTGATTTTTGTTGAACCTCTTTGTTGATCCTGGAACAACATAAAAAAAATTAAAAAATTGAATTAAAATAATGAATAAATGAAAATTACAATCGTTTATGTCAAGTTTTGGCTTACAATCAGGGATGCTCCTCAGTGTATAGGGATAAGTTCTGGCTAGGATTAGGTTTAGGCGTAGGGATAGGATTAGGAATAAATTTTCGGACAGAAAAAAAAAATCTTACTTAGGCAAAATCATAGTGCATCATAGACACTCCATTTGCTTAAACTATTTAATTCCATATAATTTCATTTAATTGCATATTATTTCATTCAGTATGTACAAATCATAGGCACTACATTTGCTTAAAGGACAAGTTCGGTATTTTACACTTAAAGCCCTGTTTACAGATCTTATCTGATGAAATAGAACGGTTAAGATTAAAATTTGGACACATGCTCCTGTCCCGAGAATTTTAGGTTTATTTCGCCCCCCCCCCCCCCCCCCCACCCCACCCCCACAATGGTTGTCTATGTGCAGTGGAACATTCCTTCCTAAAACACATTAAACTTTCGTTTACAAAGACGTGAAACTCACCGAGTGGTCAGGGGTGTTCACTGGTATGCTCACTCAAAAATCACTGAAAAAGATGCATTCCAACAAGTTTTATCGTAGTTTTTGTCCAACTCCATAGTTGTATTGGAATCGCTGTGTGAGATACGGTATAACTCCGCCGCGGGAAACGGAAATGGGGTGTTTTGTATGCTTTTTGTAGTCTTATGCAGTCGCGGACGCGGTATCGAAAGCGAAATAAACCTAAAATTCTCGGGACAGCAGCATGTGCCCAAATTGTCCTTTAAACTGTTTTTTTTTGTTGTTGTTTTTTTTATTGTTCAGATCTTCTAACTACAGAAAAGTCTCAATAAAATAGCTAATTTAAAAAAAGATTCATCAAAAGGATTCAGGACATCATCTTTTTCTGTCCTACAGCACTTTGTGTTCAGGCCGTATCATCTCAGAGAGTAGCTCAATAGATTTGACAGGTGAACACTAAACGTGTCAGAATGGAGATAGCGAGCTGCCAGGAGCGAGGAGCACGCAGAGGTGCTCACCCAGGCTGGCGTAACTTCTGTGTTCGTGTGGCGGAGAGCTCGACTGGATGATGGAGACGGCAGCAGCTTTGATGGCGTGACGGTGCTGATGCAGTCAGTCTGTAGGGAGCAGGGAACAGCTGAGCCTGTTTTAGGCACACACTAAACTCAATCCACACACTCAGAAAGTACATCTCCCCTGTGAGCTTTGATTTAATCCTTCAAGTAACCAACGAAGATGTTCTCCCAAAGGTGTCCGTGTGTGTGCGTCTTGCTCCGTCCATACAGTCATGTCATGTTTAAAAAATACACTCTATTTAATGTGAGAACCTGAGCAGTCAGGTTAAGTTATTCTGTTTGCCCATTAGAGAGTCAAACAGCCGTGGCTGAACAGCTTTTCCCGAGGTGTTTGACATGATAAATCTGTTTACTCGCCTAATTGAGAGCGGGCGAGACAGTGAGTGAGATATTAGCTGATCAGATTAACCCTGGTTTTGAATGAGCCTTGTTTGCTCATGTGAATCTGTAATCCTAAAACCAGCCATCCCATATTCCCATATGACACAATAAATCCATGTAATGACATTCGTCCATCCAAAAGCAATAATGGTATAATGTATCAAGGCTTAGCCCATGCTCAGACTAGTAAATCCCTAGGTTCATTGACTATTCATTAAAGGTCTACTCAATATTGTGTTCCCCTAATTAAAAGTTTTACACACAAGAAAACATGTTTAAAATCATATGGTGTGCATGGTTATTTACTAAGCAATAAGCATGGGAGATTTATGTTGTTTTATTCTGTTGAGTTATCTCTGTCTGTTTCAGGTTTGCAGTCGAAGCTGAGGATGGCAGGAGATTCCCGCGTCCACATGGACCACGACATGGAGATAGGAGTGACTCCACGAGAGGTCAGCCGGCCCCGATATCACTGTCAGCTTCACTAGTTGTGTATGAACATCTACTGTAGAAGATCCCCCAGCCTACCTGCATGCAAACCATACAGCTATTATACAATACAAATAAGAGTATGGTTATTTATTTATGTTTTCAGTATATTTGAATAATTAATAAATCAAAAGACCTTGGCCTTCAAATAAATTTATTTTTATTAATAATGTGGGAGGCTGAAAACATGGGAACTAAATAATGGGTGAAGGACGTAATTAACTCTAAAATTCAGGCAACAATTATCAATAATCTGCATTGTGTGCTGTGCTGTTCTTATATTATAATTTTCAGGTCATTGTATAGTGGTCATTATGTTATGGTTATTACATAAAATAGCTGGTTAACACAGTGCTCAATCATGTATTTCAGAGATCTGTGTAATAATCTAAAAATCTAAATATTTTAATTTTTTAAGCTCTTTAAAATGAATACTGAATGTAATATCCATCTTGAAGTACAAAGTTGGAAGCACACCAAATACTGAAAATTGGCTCTTGTTGTAGAGATTTATTTTGCGATGTTTACAAAAAGTGTCTGTTTTATTTCTTTTTTTCTTTTTTGCCCAAGATCTGGCTTTGTTTTACAGAGAATAGAGGGCCGCAGGTGTGTGTGTGTGTGTGTGTGTGTGTGTGTGTGTGTGTGTGTGTGTGTGTGTGTGTGTGTGTGTGTGTGTGTGTGTGTGTGTGTGTGTGTGTGTGTGTGTGTGTGTGACTGTGTGTGTGTGTGTGTGACTGTGTGTGTGTGTGTGTGTGTGTGTGTGTGTGTGTGTGTGTGTGTGTGTGTGTGTGTGTGTGTGTGTGTGTGTGTGTGTGTGTGTGTGTGTGTGTGTGCAGCATGAGGTCTCTGTTTGTGCCAGTTTTTTTCATAAGCACTTTAAGGCTTGCCTATAATTGGCTGCCACCACATTAACATGATACCACGTTTCAATTAACAACCAAGTACAATCTTCAACAAATGGAGAGACAATGTGCCAAAGCGTCCTTGTCTCATGCGGAGGACACTGTGCTGTTGAATTGGGAGGGGGGTAAGGATTCTTATCTGGGCTTGCCAGTGTCCCATAGGGAAGAGGAAGGCAATGGGGGAAGTGTCCCATTGAGCTGTCGTAGAACAAAAAATCAAAAAATGGACTGGGGCCAAAGATAGAGAGCGAAAGAGAGTCATGGGGATGAAAAGAGCAGCATAAGAAAAAAGAAAAAGCCACCAGTGCTTTTACAATGTTGCAGTAATCTGTGTGTGCCGAGACGTACTGTGAAAATGTCATGACAGTAGCAAAGATCAGAGCACTTACTGTACGTTGTTAGGAAGGAACAGCGGGAACGTATCTCTTGATGTTGGCAACTATGTGATCCACGGCTGTCATTGCCTGGCGTATAGCAGCTTGGTGAAGAGATAGGACTGAGGCAGATGGGAGCTGCTGACCTGGCATGCAAAATATGCTATATGATTCTGGTGGGACTAGATTGCAACACCATATGACGTGTTGGAAGCATCACATCCTCCATGTATTATTCCTCAACTAACCAACGGTCTCCCTAGAACTCCCTAACACTGATGCTTAATATAGGTCTACAGGTTCAGACTTGCTGATATAGTTTTATCATCATTATTTTGAATCAGGTCCTTACTCTATAAGGAAAAGCTCAGCAAAGATTTCTATGTCACATTGATCCTGTCACCCAAGAATGAATTTGTTCCTTCTCTCTCTCTTACAGCAGGTGAAGAAACTCCCCAAGCACCTGAGGGAATCACAAATCCCTACGGATCGCACCCACCTCATCTCAGATCCCGTTAAGAAACCCCGCCAGCGCTATGTACAGAAAGACGGCAAGTGCAATGTCCATCATGGAAACGTTCAAGAGACATATCGCTATCTCAGCGACCTCTTCACAACACTGGTTGACTTACGTTGGCGCCTCAGTTTCTTTATTTTCACCTTGGTCTATGTGGTCAACTGGCTCTTCTTTGGGTTTTTGTGGTGGCTTATTGCACTCATACGAGGAGATCTCCTACACGGCGATGAGGAGGGCTGGACCCCATGTGTGGAAAACCTCAACAGCTTTGTCTCGGCTTTCCTCTTTTCCATTGAAACTGAGACCACCATTGGCTACGGCTACCGTGTCATCACGGAGAAGTGCCCGGAAGGGATCATACTTCTACTGATACAGGCCATCTTGGGGTCCATTGTCAACGCCATGATGGTGGGCTGCATGTTCGTAAAGATCTCGCAACCCAAGAACCGAGCAGAGACGCTGATGTTCTCCCACAAGGCCGTGATATCTGTGAGGGACAACAAGATGTGCCTGATGTTCAGAGTGGGCGACCTGCGCAATTCCCACATTGTGGAAGCGTCAATCCGTGCCAAACTCATTCGTTCGCAGCAGACCAAGGAGGGCGAGTTCATTCCGCTCAACCAGACGGATATCAACATTGGCTTTGACACAGGAGACGATCGCCTCTTCCTGGTGTCGCCACTCATTATCTCACACGAGATCAACGAGAAGAGTCCTTTCTGGGAGATGTCCCGGGCACAGATAGAAAAGGAAGAGTTTGAGATTGTCGTCATCTTGGAGGGCATGGTCGAAGCTACAGGTATGTTCTCCTTGACATCAAGCAATTCAACTCTTGACCTGTAAGTGTCATACTCTCCATGAGTAAGAAATGGCAGAAATAAAGCTTTGCATTAACCCTCTATACTATCAGTCATTTGGAATGGCTTCAAGGAGCAAGTTGTGCATTAACTGCCAAGCTCTGTAGAGCAGTTGACCTCAATGAATTTTCCATGATTTGTGTTGGTAAGTGAGAAACTTAAAGGTCAGTCATTTAAATATACAAAACTGCTCCGGCATTATTCATTTGCTGACAGTGCTGAGTCATCCCTTCCATTAGTATGCTGACTACACAAAATAACATTCAAAAAACTGACAAGAAGATAAATGTTTTGATATTGATGCTGTATTTCCTACACATGAGTTGTGTTGGGTCTGAGAGCCTCTTGTTGTCTGGCTAGCCATGTCCTTGCAAACCTGTCCAGGCTGGAGTTGTGGAAAGAGGTGAAAGGTGATGAAAGTACTCCGGGTATGTTCCACTCTGCTGGAGGGGATCCTTTGGAAAGATTATTGGAGCAAAAAAAGTTTCTTTTTCCACTCTTCATTTTAATTAACATTGTTCCAGTTCTTAGGTCAGTGAAACTCAATAACGGTCAGGCAGTTCAATGAGGAAACTGCTTTTAAAATGTCTTTGCGAGCACAGTATTATACCTTAAGACATCAGTAGGCTACGCTCAGACTGCAGGCAAAAGTGGCCCAAATCCGATTTTTTTTTGCTCAGATCTGATTATTTTTTTATAACAGTGAGGACAGCGCAAACCTTGTGGAATATGATCTTTTCGATTCTGATTTGGGCCACTTCTATATGTGGTCCTACAGCATGATCTCATGAAATGCGCTCTCTATAGCACGCATTGTATTTATCATGCAATTTCTATGTTAAAATTTGTTTTTACGTGCGTATGATACGCAGTATTCCCATGCATATGAAACGCACTTCATGGCATGTAATACGCACATACCCCACACTATTAATCGTACCCAAGGGGTTTACAGTGCATATCATATGCACGTAAAAAATGTATTAAAAAAAAATTCTGCGTATAAATTGCACAATAAATACAATGCGTGCTATAGAGACGCATTTCATGAGATCGGGTTGGGTCCTAAATCAGAAGTAGGTTGGATGTTTTGCAATGTGACCTCAGTCTGAAACAGTCATATTGGAATTCATGCGACTTTTACGTCACTCTAGATCGACATTCGTCACAATTCTGGGCTGATGGGATGGTGAGCTGTTATACTCATACTTATCACAGTGACAGCTCTATACAAGCAAAACTTGAGGAAAACCTTTTTTCTGCTCATCCTCGTCTGCATCCTCCTTATCGTCTGCGCACATCGCTCGCTGGCTTCTGCGGCACATAACCTTATAAATAAACACGTAAATGCTGACTTCAGTAACCCCCGTGTTTACTTCCGTATGACAGTGTGCTGCGTGCCGTTATCGTTATTTTGTGCATCCGGGTCACTTCAGGACCGTAACCAATTAACACTCGAATCTGATATTGGCCACATTTAAAAAAATAATGTAAACAGCCAAACAAACAAAACAAAAATCGGATCTGATCAATAAATCAGGACTGAGCATTAAGGCTTGCAGTGTGCACATAGCCTAATACACATTACACAACAAAGAGCCCAGGGTGTTGTGGCATTCAGATTGATTATTAATAATGCTATTAATAATGGGGAAGTATTTTAGCAGTCCTGAGACAGTTTGTTCAATTTTCAGGGCCATCTGATTTTTAATCCATTACTTAAAAAATGTGTCATAGTCTGCTTAACGCAATCAATGTAATATTATTTAGGAACAGTCTGCACTAGGTTAAGCAACACCAGTTTAGCAGCAAACATATGCCATCTGAATATATGAACGTGGATGGATTTATCTAGAGATCTTCACCTACTTGGTTAACCTTGCAGAACACTGTGTGCAATATTGATTTGAGAAGATTTCTTTATTCTTGGGACTGTTTGGGGAATAAAGAGGCCTGTATTGTCTAATTGCAGATTCATTCCCAGGCTGAAACATTTCCCATGGTTTATCAGATATATCAGGTGAATGTTTGCAATTCAAATTACTTATTGGGCCTTTGTCCAAAAAGAACTTACACTGCTAATCTAAATCCAATTCATTATACATGCTTCCCCGTGAAGGCATCCAATTGTTTTGCTTGTTTTGCAGTGAATACCAATGAGGATTCAGCAAAGAAAAGGTGAAAAGCATTGTATGATTTCATGCATTCCTAATGCAAAAATTTGCATGTTTGGAGGTTTTTATACCACAAACATGCAATTCTTATTGATTGATTTGTCCAAGGATCTAATGGGAAGAATTTAATCTTACACTAACCTTGCTCTGGGCCCTAGACGCCATATGACATATCAGCAGTCTCCTCAACCTTCCTGTCACTTTGAAATGTTTTCCACTTTCCACTGTAGAGATGTGCCTACGTAAGCGCATGTCAATAGCCATGTGCTATGATGCCTTTGATCTACTGAAGTCTATACGCCTTTGACAGATCACCAGGTATAGATCAGGGTGCTGTTGGCCAGGATAAGCCTGTACAAATAGGCTCGCTGACCAGATCGAAGTCATTGCTAATGAGGGATGATGGCTTCTTTTAGATGTGCAGTACAGAGAGCTAATGACCTGGTGAGTGTAATAAGGTCACAAACAACCAGGTGTCTGATTTGTCAAATTTAGCAATGCTTTAATTCAGCCCTGGCATGTGTCAGAGATGATGGATAGCCGCTTTGGTCTAGTCTATTATTTTTCCAGTAGTGAGGGTCAGGAGTTCTATAGGAAGTCTCTCGAGTACTGCTTGCAATTTGCATGAACGTGACGAGACTGTAATGAGGGTTAGTCAGATGTAATTTGCATCATATAATTGTTGCTACATAAGCAGTTTTCATTTTAGAAATGTGCTTGATCCTGAACGATACGATCGGGAACAACAGCTTTTCCCTGATGAAAGATTCATCACACTGCAGAACAAGACATGCAAACATATTTGAGACACTCTGTTCCAAAAGCTATTGTGAGCTGACTACATAGGCAGCAGTTTAAAGGATTAGTTCATTTCAGAATAAACATTTCCTACTCACCCCCATGTCATCCAAGATGTTCATGTCTTTCTTTCTTCAGTCGAAAAGAAATTAAGGTTTTTGAGGAAAACATTTCAGATTTTTATCCACATAATGGACTTTAATTGCTTATCAATGGGTTGAAGGTCCAAATTGCAGTTTCAATGCAGCTTCATAGGCAGCTGAGGAATAAGGGTCTTATCTGGCCAAACTATTCGGCCATTTTCTAATAAAAATAAAAATATATATATACTTTTAAACCACAAATACTCCTCTTGCTCTAGCTGTGATGCGCCACTCATTACGTAATCACGTTGGAAAGGTCAGGCGGTAACGTGACGTAAGCAGAAAATGTAGGGCTTGACCTTTCAACGTGATTACGTAATGTGTGGCGCATCACATCTCGTGCAAGTTAAGTTGTCGTTAAAAATTATATCATTTATTTAATTTTTTTGAAAATGACAGATAGTTTGGCTAGATGAGACTCTTGTTTCTCAGCTGGGATCCTATGAAGCTGCATTGAAATGGCAATTTGGACCTTCAACCGTTGAAGTCACTATATGGAGACAAATTATGGATTGTTTTTCTCAAAAAACTTAATTTCTTTTCGACTGAAGAAAGAAAGACATGAACATCTTGACATGGGGGTGAGTAAATAATCAGAATGTTTTTATTCTGAAGTGAACAAATCCTTTAAAGCTTCATTTGCTAAATTTGATTATGTTAGCTCTTAAGATGCCTTCTTTTCGAAGCATTGCATACATTATTTGCTGAGAAGACAAAAGCATTGCTATGAAATGTTGATTATAAAAACAATTCTTTAGCAAAAATCAGATAGTTCAAACTGACTGCTCTACCGCATGTTTTCAAATAAATAAACTCCGGTGTGCTTCACGTAAGGAGCGCTACATATTAGTACTTGATGTCAACATAGGACATTTAAAACTGGTCATTGGTATTGCTTCTGGGCTGGCTATTATGCAGTACAATTAACAAAGAAAGTTTAGAAGCAGATCACAAATGTCTTAAAATCAATCAGGTTTATTACCTATTAGAGAAAAATAACCTGCCATTGAATGCTTGTCTTCTCATCAGCATAATAAATGCTAAAACACAGCAGCCCATTGAGTGCTCATAAGCAACCAGCATCTACTAAATATGTCCGATGGCATTAAGATATAGGCCTCTCTGTGTTTTAAGTAGAACCCATTAACTTTCCATTCATTTTGCTATTAATGAGTCTCAAACCCACAGAAAAGAACTTGCTTTGAATTAATGTTCTATAACTAATATAGATTTTTAAAGGCTGACTTTATGAGGTGGTGTGTTGATTAAGGGAGCAACTGTGGAGGCAGTTTAAAGGTTATTGATGTGTGCTTGAACAGTTTAAATTTTAACGCTGACTATTAGTGCTGGATTCTCATTTAAAGCTCAGACAAACCTGTGGAGAATTCTGGCGTCCTCTGAAGGCGGTGGTTTTCACTTCTCATGTCTTTGCCACTCATGAACTATAAGATAAGTGCTAAGTGCTTAACCAATATTTTTGAACAAATTTGAACCCAGGTGAGTTACATGTCATTTAATATTATGTGTACTAATCCTTGCACACAGAGAGAAAGATTTATAATATAATTCATAATGTAGTATGTTAAAGCAAAACGATGAAAATGGCAACAGCAGCTCCTATATTGGTGCTTCTTATCAGAGGAGAAATGATAGTACTCATATGTGTCAGTAGCTTTCAGTGTCACCGTTGTTCTCCACAAATAGGCATAGGAACTCCTGGCCTTGAGGTGCTGTGCCCTTATTTATAGATTTGAAAAGCATCTTCGCGCATGAAACCGGCCTTTGCTAGGTTACTGAGATCAACACACCCTCTCCATGTCTTTCTCATTCACTTAAACACACACAGAGTAAACTACAATGCTAAATGAGTTACACACACTCTTGCTGCTCTAAAACATGTGAAGTAAAAGCAGGGGGAGTCAGAGACTCTCAGAGCGTTACGTTCATTTACGTTTCAATCAATGCAACATTGTAGATCAGTGGTTTTCAATTGGTTTTGCTTCATGAGCCAGATTTTACATCAAGGGGCGACCCAACACAGTACTACGTTTGTTTATACAAAAGTAGGTAAGAATGTACTTGTAGATCTTAGAGATGAATATGCACCAATCTTTTATCTTTTTTTTTTTCTTTTTTTTACCAATGCATGATTATATTATTAATTTCTGATTACTTATTTCCTGTTAGCATTCAGTGATCTTTTCATAATGGGCCTGCGACCCATGTTAGGGTTTTGACGCACCAGTTGAGAACCACTGACGTAGATTGTGACACTGTAGGCTTTATACGCTGGTGTGGTTTAGTTCTCTATAATCTGTAATTACAGTTTTATCTATAATATTTGACATCACTGAGTATTATACCTATAATCATGAGGTTTTAGTCTAGTATTATTCTTAATGTTTTGCAGAAACATAAATGCAGTGATTAACAACTTGGACTTTTTCCGTAATTACAGGTCTACACTAAAAGTACTGCATGATTTTGAGTTTCTGATCGCATTAAGGCAAAACATAAATTGCTGAGGTGACGCAAAACATGCATACAAATGTAGGGATTTAGGCATCCTCTGGCTGTTTTAGAGGGTGTGTATGAGGTCACGTGAAAAGATAATGATCATCTTGAGGTTTTGTTTTTTGTGTTTTGCATCCTGTCTTCTGTGTATGAAAAGTGGACGTGATGGATGTGGAAGTGGGAAGCACACAGCATATTAACTCAGGTTTACATGACAACTTCGTGATATGGGCCAACAATTCTGTTTCAAGCTGTTTTCAAATAACCGTAACTGAAGACACACACTGCACCAAATAGTAAATGAAATATGCCGTTTGATCACTGTAATGCCTTTGGCTTCCACTCATGCTACATTATGTCACACCCAAAACCGTTCAGGAAAGGAAATGTAAAACAATCCGCTTTACAAACAAACTTCACTTCCCTTGGGCACAAACCCACAATTGCTGACGAGTCTGAGAACCGCAGAACTCCTGTGCAAAATAACTCACTCATTTACTATACGCACTTTGAATTATGATTTATCTCGCAGTGGAATGTCATTCTTTGTTTGCTTATTATACATGAATTAATACATTTTGGAAAAAAAATAGAATAATTAACAATCTAATTCAAAACAAAAATCCTGAAATATAAGTGAGATTCCTTTAATTTAATTATTCGTACCACCATTCCCTGTTGCCCAGAAGACATCATAAAGCAAGTAAAAAGTGGCACATCTTACCCCCATATGAATATGTTGGTGGAATTTGATATCCACAGTATGTAATTGTATCACAGAAAGAAGAGAACATTGTGTCATTGAAATAAAAATGATTGAAAGACAGAAAAATAAAGCGATGTTGTGATGTGATAGACACTCTTTTCTTTTCTTGGCTCTAAAATGTGAGTGTAGTGTGAAACGCAGCTCACGAACTGATACGGCCCATATCTCACCGCAAAAACGTGTAACTCCAATATCATCTGACCGGTACAGCTACTGTAAACATTGAAAGCCTGTCTCATAAATCATTTCTTTCTCTCCCTCTCTCCCCTTTTTCTTTCCTCTGTGCGTCTGTGTGTGTGTATGTACATAACCGTGCGCACGTGTTCATGTGTCTTACCTGCATGTGTGTGTGTGTGTGTCTGCGCCCATATTTCCCTCCATGTATCCAGGCATGACGTGTCAGGCGCGCAGCTCCTACCTGGACTCGGAAGTGCTGTGGGGCTACCGCTTCACCCCGGTGCTATCCCTGGAAAAGGGCTTCTACGAAGTCGACTACAACAACTTTCACGACATATACGAGACCAACACCCCCACCTGTAGCGCTAAAGAACTGTCCGCTCGATTAAAAGAGAGCCCACTCCTCCCTCACCTGCCTCTCCTCAGCCCCGACCTCAGGCAACACACGCCAGACCCCTTCTCCACCCAAACCTCACGGGACGACCCGGAGAAGGACGGCGAGAAGCCGGCGGAGACAAACAATGGATCCGCCAACCGTTTAGAGGAGAACCCTTGAGGGAAACCCCGCTCTGAACAGACTCAAGGACTGTGTAGTGACTGGCAAGCTTCTTTCCCCTTGCATGGAGAGATATCCTTGCAGTATCCATGCAATACGACCCTCTAGAGAGCCGAGCTGATGTGTAGATCAAAGTTAGACGCACAAACAGATGAGAATCCGTATATTTATACCGCACACGTTATCGACGCCTACACATACTCTATTTTAGCTTTATAAACTTTGTCGTGCAGATTTTCAACGCCCTGTACCTCAAGGACGAAATAGTAGCCATATATTGTACACATCAGTCCCACCGCAAACGAACGACCCGGAGGCCAAACCTCTTAATCGAACCATAACAGAACAGCAGCTTTACTAGAACCCCGATGCAAAGACTCTTACGAGAAATATGAAGCCAAACGCAACGCTTGTGTATTTAACCACGGCGAAGGCCCGCGGTGTTGGTTTCTTTAAGCTATTCTATTGTATGTTTTATCTGCATTATAATTATGCATTATAATGATCAATTTCCCCTAGAGGCCCGTTCACACCAAGACAGATAACTATAATGATAACTATATTAGCATCCACACATGTTCTGTTTATTATAAGCGCACGCGCAGTTATGTTTTGTTAGCTATTTAAACTCAAGTGGATTCTGATTGGCTGTCAATGATTTTATCATTCATTAAAATCCTCCTGAGAGTGATTCCAATGATATAATAGTTTTATAATAGTTATCGCCTTTGGTGTGAGCGGGCCTTGACTCTCATTGAAGTGCATTATTGCATGTGTTTCGGCTTGAATTTGAGACAATTTGAAGGCTGGAAAATGTTTGCTGGTGCACCAGACAAAAGCACAACACTGCAGTGGCAGACGCACAGTGTGTAAACCTGCAGTACACTAAAATAACGGCGAAGAATGGAAATATTGCACATGCATTGTCTCTGTGAAGGATTGGTTGACCTGCTGAGTTCAGTCGTGGCCCGTCCGCACTCCTGGACTCATATTTTGTCTCTATCACATTTGATTTGTGTGCAAGTTTGAGGCCACGCGCGTGAGACTGTCAGTCCTATTTCCAAGCAGTCCGAAGAACTGCTTTAAAGCATGAACCCTAACGCAAGTTCTATACACTTTCTGAACAGGGTATTTTCTATAAGGCATGCAGACTTCAAAAACACAAATGCTTTCTACAAAAATTGTACAACTAAATTCTGGATGAAGGTGAGAGGAAAGCTCCACTTACAGCAGAGACGTTACAGAAGACTTCACCCCTGCTGAGAGTTTAGAGGGAGCTCACCTGTGACGAGTCATTTTCACTGAATAATGTTATATGCAGGCAATTTACATAAATAAAATGAATAAAGAAACATATAATTGAATACTGGTTTTGTTGTTTGTACATGAGGAATAAACTAAATTGCCCCCCCCCCCCCCCTCCCCTCCTAAATTATTAGGGCAGTTGGTTAATGATGATGATGATGATGATGATGATGATGATGATGATGATGATGATGATGATTTATAGGCGAGAATATCACTGAATAGACATCTAAACAAGTGGCTTTGAATATATACACTTTTTTTCTTCCATATTATTGAACAGGACACACATTTAGGTTCTTTGTGCTGTTTGTTTTTATACAATTTACATAATACATTTTCTTGAACCTTTCAAATGTCAGAGCATGTGTGCCAAAACCATTTTTTTTCATTTATTTATTTTGTATTTATTACATAATTATTACTTACTTATTACTAACTTATTACTGATTGCTTAGTTTATTTACTTTTTTTATTTTTTTTTTATTGATTGATTGATTGATTGATTGATTGATTGATTGATTGATTGATTGATTGTTTGTCTGTTTGTTTGTTTGTTTGTTTGTCTGTTTGTTTGTGTAATGGATTCAGGACAAGCAGACTACACTTTTTTACAGTAGCAGATGTTGAGAGTTTTTCTGCTTGGCTCTGAGAAAGTTTGTTCCCTTAATTATCTTTAACAATATGCTTTGTTCTAGCCGTATGTTGGAGCCGGTGCTCCTTCTGCCCACGTACATATGCATTATTCAAAGATGAGAGAAAATTAGTTATCTGCAGAAATTGGGTCACATAAAAGTTACTTACATTTCTCTAAATGTATCACACATCAAGTTCCTATGAGGAAAATGCCCCAGTGTACCGCGTCGGGAACACATATCAATTCATAATACCTCTGAGTTTAGCTGATGCTTACTAGCGCATGTTCCTCGTCATCCGTCTTCATGCTCCCTGAAACTTGCTTGACGACAAATAAAATAGTTTAATAAGAACAATGTGCAACGGTTCAAATGCCAGACGGCTTACAGTTTTGTCACATTACTTCTAAAATAGGATGATATTTCATCCCTTTGCACAATACAAGCGATATTGCCTGTGAAACTCAAGTAAGCAGCGTAATCCCTCAGTAAAATGCATTTTTGCGTTACTGGTTTGACCATTGTAAGAAAGCCTAAAATCCTCCAGACTATGATATTTCTGTAATACATGTCCACAAGGGTTGAGTTTATAAAATGTGGCCACAGCGATATGATTAAAGACACTCATGTCTAATAAACGGTTACATATAGCGATATCAAAGGATGGTATCGGGGATGTTTACGCATTTTTGAACTGATCGGCATCAGCTTTCATAATCCTGATTCTTTCCTTTCCGTCGGCTGTCACCAGTGTTCATTTTCAGAGCAAATTTATATTTAGTTTTAGTCCTAATCTTTTGACTAGTCATCTGAATTGTTTTAGTTTTAGTTGTCTAAAATCTAATACTTCCGAACTCCTAATATACTCCTGGAGAAAACATCTATTAACCTGTTAATATGAATGATATTATTACAGACACAGATATTAACTGCTGTGACATATAACATTTCTTTAAATTAAATAAATCACAAAGAAGAAAGAACATGGTGTTATTTTTAATTAACTATATATGCATTCTTTATAACAACTCGCATACAACAATCTTTATTTCAACCGTACTTATATTTTTGTATAAGTTAAATATATTTTAATCCTTGTTAAAGCTGTTAAAGTTATTCAGTCAAGAGCATTGAGTGATTTTCTCTTTTGTTGTTTGATTAACATTAATGACGGACAGCAGCAGCGCTTTATTAGACTACCGTCACTTTAAGGCCAAATGCACAGATCCAATATACACTAATACACATCCTCCCAACTGTCTATGTCAACATAACCGACTGTGTTTACGTGAATACTGGCCAATCATTTTGACATAATGTTGAGTATTTGTCCAGACTGAACTGAGCTCTCTTTCGCATCGTCCCGCTTTTTCAGATTTATCCAAATGTCCACTCTTCTCTTTCTTTCAGACGTTTAAATTTTTTAACGTTTTATGAGACATGCAGCAGGTTTGTGGCAACTTATGTCCCGCCGGATAGATAAGCACATTACAATTGAAATGTGCGCATCATATTCCAGACATCAGTTCTGACGGGATATCTTCCCAAATTGTCTCTCCATTACATTTTCATCAATAGTGTCAAAAACGTCAATAGATTTTCGCCATAGTGTTTGTCAATCAAAAGTTTTTTTATTGAGTTATCATCTTATAACTCAGATGAAAAATCTGATTATCACTGTATTCCGGAAAATAAATCTTTAAATCAAGCGGCATGTACAAATGCAAAGAAATATATATTTGTATCAATAGGCCAATTGTTTGATCAGTTCAAGCCTAACTCTGGAATGGTTGTTATCTTTCTTTAAAATGAATAGCATTGTTTGACATTTTGTTGCATAAGATTTTTAAATGTGACTTTGGAGACATCCAGTCCTCTGGAAGTGATGTTCACCCAACACACAGGCCTATATACTCCATAGACGGAGAACAGGGCCACCGTACATATGTCCGCTGGTTTTCAGAGTATATATTTATATGAAAACATGCTGTCCAATGGTGTCAGGATGTACGTATTTATACAACAATATGGGTTTGTATACATGGATACGTCACAGTTGAACATGTTGGTCTTCCTTTCTCTTCTCATTGTTTCAAAACAAATAGCAATGACCAGCGGCCAGGGCTGTTCCCGATTCCCAGTTCATTACCATATTTGGGCATGAGAAACGGATAATGAATACTCCTGAATAACAGAAATAATATTAATTCGGCTGATTATAAAATTAGCAATATAACAATCGAAACATTATGTCCTATTGAAATTATATTTTCCTTGTAAATTCCAAACAACATTTCTTTTCCAAGAGGATTCAAATGAGAAGAAAGAGCACAGACTGCGGTGCCGTCGAGAAGTCATGCACTATTAAGAAATGCAATGAAACGCAGAGAACAGACTTGTTAGTGCTGTTTGTTTGTGCAAATTTAAGTTGGCAAGGGAGAGAAATGCACCGCCGACAGCCTTTCTGCGTCAGATTGAGAGAGAAAATATCTGGGATCATTACAAAGTCAGATACACACGACTTCGGCTTCTTCACACCTGCAGTTAACATGCATCGGGTCACAGTCAAACGCACTTGACCTCAGTAAAAGTCAGAAACGGTATAAAACACACAGGACTAACACACACGCGCTGATGGTCATGGATGGATTCTGTCCACATTTGAATAGATGCTAATGTGTTTTTCTTAATCATACAGAGATGTGCAAGTAATGGGCCTGCATGTGAGTAGCTTTTATCGGATTTAATTCTGACATAAAAGAGTAGCTTATAAAGGTCTTAGCAAAAATTTGAGTTTCATCACATATGTGACCCTGGATCACAAACCCAGTCGGGAGTCGCACGGGTATATCTGTGGCAATAGCCAACTATACACTGTATGGGTCACAATTATCCATTTTTCTTTTATGCCAAAAATCATGAGGATATTAAGATCATGTTCCATGAAGATATTTAGTAAATTTCCTACCGTAAATATATAAAACATGTATTTTTGTGAGTGAATGCAGCACAATCGTGAACATAAATGCACAACTTTAAAGGAGATTTTCTCAATGTTAAAATGTTTTTGCATCCTGAGATTTCAGATTTTCAATAGTTGTATCTCGGACACATGTCCTATCCTAACAAACCACACATCACTGGAAAGCATATTTATTCAGCGTTCAGATGATGCATACATCTCAATTTCATAAAATTGACCGATGTGACTGGTTTTGTGGTCCAGGGTCACATTTTTTATTATACATCTCAGCTGCAATTACATTTATGCATTTGGTAGACACTTTTATCCGAAATAATTGACAGTGCTTTTTATCAGGATTTTGATCAGCATTGGTGTTCCCTGAGAATTGATCCCGATTGGTTTGTCTATCAGAGATTTAGTCTAGTGTGCATTAAATCATCATGTGTTAGACTTATACAACAATCCTAGATCAAATCCCTTGGTCAAGTCTAACCCTCCCACATTCAAAAGTTTCTTCTGCAGTCCTCCAGACATTTCTGATGCTGCGATCTATTTGAGAGTCTAGAAAACCGACCAGAAAACAAGACTCCTTCACATGAATCACACAACAAGCCTTAAAGCAAACATTGTTCTCCATGAAGAGCTCAGAAAACTGCTCAGTCACGGGCATTCAAGAGATCTTAGCCAATTATTACAGACAAACATCAAAACTGATCTTCCACTATTTGCTCAAGTGGCAAAAATGAAAATGTGATTTAAAAAACTTGCATTCAATGCACCATTTTTCTTGACTGGCATTTGTTGTCGAGAATAGAAAGGCAAGCAAAAGAAAAAAAATATTTAGAATTGATTTTTTTATTCTGTTTCACTCTTTATAGAAATGCAAGGTTTATTCATGTAGTGAGACTCTATACACACACACACACACACACACACACATATACATTATATATGTGACCCTGGACCACAAACCCAGTCTGGAGCCGCACGGGTATATCTGTGGCAATAGCCAACTTTTTTTTTTGCAGCACAATCGTGAACATAAATGCACAACTTTAAAGGAGATTTTTCTCAATGTTTCCATTTTTTTTGCTCCGTCAGATTCCAGATTTTCAATAGTTGTATCTCGACCAAATAGTGTCCTATCCTAACACACCACACATCAATGGAGAGATCATTTATTCAGCTTCAGCTATCAATTTAAAAAAATATATTATTATTTATATATATATATATATATATATATATATATATATATATATATATATATATATATATATATATATATATATTGATATATGGAGGGAGAGAGAGAGAGAGAGAGAGAGAGAGAGAGAGAGAGAGAGAGAGAGAGAGATAGAGAGAGAGAGAGAGAGAGAGAGAGAGAGAGAGAGAGAGAGAAAGAGAGATTTTGAAAATAATGTTTAATATATTTACACTCACACAAGGTGTAGAACAAAATGTTATAAATATGTTATTACATTTCACTTGACGCTTACACCATCACATGGCATTCCTTTCACTCTATTTCACTTATTCGCTTTACATTTTTATTAGACTTGTTGTTAGTGAATATCAAACACATCATTATTATGCGGCGAGGATGTGTTTGTTATGGATGAGCATTTATATGTTTATCTATGAGTGAAAGTAATCTGACACCCACAGCAGTTTCCTGCCGGAACATGATTTCTCAGTCTCATCACGGAAAACATGCATTTTTAAAGCCACATCTGCACAGAAACGCTGCGAACAGAGATCTGCTGCTCTTGCTCGGCTCGCAGACACTAAACAGGGCTCAGGTCTGTTCTGATCGCATTCAAAAACACGCTTGATGCAAACAATAGAGTTTATATAACGGAGCACAGATTGACTGGATTAAAATCCTAAACCGTTGAAATAACGCCTGTGCTCGTTTGAACGTTCATTATGGGTAATTGAGAGTTGAAAGAGACAGGTACTCTTAAATCTGACTGCCAGAATTGATGGATTTCAAGCACCACAGAATTATGCAACGTTTCCATCCATGAGTTGATCCGTCGCAGAGATGCTTTTCACACTGTGCAGAGGACAAAAGCATCTGTGGAAAATGGCTGCACTAAACAGAAAATCCGGATGATTTTCAGGGTTTCTCTCTCAGCTCCATCAATCCTGGAACGAGAACATATGGCTGAGCTGAGAAGGAAAACCTCTATCAATAGTGCGGCAATAATCTCTCCGAAGAAACCAGAGCGATAGGAGAGGATGAGCAGGGGTTTGAGTCGACCTCCGTGTGTTTGCTGGAGTGACTTCAGGAGTTTTCTCCAAAACAATGTGAGGGAAAGGACATGTGTACAAGCTGACGGTTGGAAGCGGCGAGAGAGAAAACTAGCTATGGATGAAAGATAAGAGCCTCGAGCCCAAACACCATGCAGAGAGAGAGAGAGACAGAGAGAGGGAGAGAGAGGGAGGGGGGAGAGAGAGAGAGAGAGAGAGAGAGAGAGAGGGAGAGAGGGAGGGGGAGAGAGAGAGAGAGAGAGAGAGAGAGAGACAGAGGGAGGGGGGTGAGGGGGGGGGGACTTATTAAAAAAAATTATATCAAACATATTCAGACTTTGTGTGTTCACACGTTTTTGTTACTATTATTTATTTGTTATTTATATATAGCCTATATTACTTTACTTTATACTTTATTGTCAGACTGAGTCTGAAATTTTTTTTTACATGACAGTATATTGCAGGATGGTTCAGAACATTTTTTAGATGTTTCTCGAAACATGAGTGTGTGTGTGTGTGTGTGTGTGTGTGTGTGCGTGCGTGCGTGCGTGCGTGCGTGCGTGCGTGCGTGCGCGTGTGTGCGTGTGTGTGTGTAGGGCTATTATAAACACAAAAGTTGTGGACCACCAGATGCAGTTTGGGCCCAGAGAGCATGAGTCAGACTGTTTATAAGTGTGTGTGTGTGTGTGTGTGTGTGTGTGTGTGTGTGTGTGTGTGTGTGTGTGTGTGTGTGTGTGTGTGTGTGTGTGTGTGTGTGTGTGTTATGAAAGTTGTTTTGGAGTATACTGTATGTGGGAGTGGGTAAGGCCGACCTCTACAGCTCGGCTAAAGGGACTAAGAGCCTTATTTATGAATAAAAATATCTCTCTAAAAGGCCTCTCTCATCGAGTGGCTCCCTCGTTTCCTCACTATCTATATATAAGTATCCATGAAAAGGCTGAATCTCAGAGGAGCAGAGTGACATTTACAAATGATCATTGTCATACGGTTACGTTTTCCCGCATTAGAAAGCATTGCGTAAACCACGCAACTGTACACTAAAGGGAAATCTGATTTCAGAAGAATCCTGAATATCGCATGTTAATTAGAATATTAATTATAATTTACATATATTCATGTTTCTTCCAACTGAAGAGTAAATATGATTCTAGAACATGTTAAAGGAATAGTTCACATTTATATTTAAGATTATTGATTATATCTATGATTCTATCATTTACTAATGTACTACCCACCCGCCTGTATCTTAATAGGATGAGTTGGTCTGTTTTGGACAAATTTACCAATATTGAAGTTCATAAATGAATCATTATTTTGAGTTGGATCTTTTCAGTGAATCACTTTATTTGGTTCAAATCTGTGTGGACCAATTTGATCCTGTTATTCAAGCAAGCATCACAGTCTAAGCAGTTTTTGTGTTCAACAGGAGAAAAATATTGTCATATGGAACAACATGAGGGTGAAAATTTGATGACAACTTTAGATTTAACGTGAAATATGGGTATGTTATATAACATAGGCTGTATGGATCAAAAAGCTTATTAAAAGATGTGCAGAATTAACTCTCAAAATGAAAAAAGAAAATCACATATGGCTTTTTTAATTGGTTGCCTGAAAGACAGGACTGCACACAACTAAAATAGTTCAGTCTGATATAAGCGATTTCTGGAAAACCCACTCCACCAAGAAATGTAGTACAGCTGCAATGTCTGTTTCCTAAGAGCTCACAGTGTTGTTGTGTTTCTGTAAAGTCCTTAGAGACTTAGTTCCTCTTGTCACATCAGAATCGCCTTGTTAGACCCTTAAAAGCCATAAATGTTCTTCACCTATGGCTATCTTTGACCTCGGCCTCGCAGACATTACCTATTCATTGGCAGGAAGCCAATTAAATTCATCTGAGATCTTCATTGTCGAGGTTAGTGTGCACTTACTATCCTTCCTTCAGCTCTCCAGATAGATCTACAGATCACAGTTATTTTTAAATCACAGTAGAGGTTACTTATTTGTGGTAATGGACTCTTTTTGGGATGAATGAACAAAGAAACGGAGACGAAAGAGACCTAGACTGATTCGTTGTGCTGCCAGCCCTTTTGTCTCGGTTTCTTTGTTTTCACAGTTTTTATAGCGTGATCTAATCTCTTCTGTGGCTTCTGAGTTATGCAATACCATATGCCTTATCCAAGACAGTGATTATGGAACATAAGCCATTCCTACATTCACTTCTATAAGCACTGAACTCAAATAATGAGAATATCCCAGATCTAGAGAGTAAGAGAACTGTCCAGTTTCTTATCGGAAAGAAATATATTTCCCTGTTTTCACCAAATAAAATAGTTCCAAGCTACACACAGCAGGGGAGCGTTTCCCGAAAGCATCGTTAGCCAACGGGTCGCAAGTTCTGTCATTATCAGCAGTTGAACGAGTCGTGTTTCCCGAAACCATCGTCCTAATGAACATCCGCAAACAGCATCACAAACTTGTGTGTGTGGTTAGAAGCAGTTTCTTGTTTTCATGACATGTGGACTCAATAAATCCTGATCTTGAGCAAAATAAGCAAGCTGACATTCAGTGCAATCTGTGTATTTTATTTAGAATACATGCAAATGTCTTTTACGTCTTTTAGTTTGTCAAGAGATTTAAAGTGTCGTTCTTGAAGCGAGCGCATGTGTGAACGAGCTCTAGTGTGTAAGAACGACTCTGAGTGAATCTGGAAATAAAGCAAAATAACTGAGGTAAATGAGAAATAGTCCTCAGGTGCATGTCTGTAATATAGAGGTTTCGAGAAACAGTCGTGAGTTGATTTCTTCAACGATGCACCGCACTACGGTAGTGAAGCAGAGAGTTACGCCGTTGCGCGGGAAACACACCCCAGAACAGTTGTGTGTTTTCGAGTTTAGTTGTGTTTGCTCACTAAATTAATCCACATTTTGTAATGAATCGTTTGAGTGAATGATTTAATGACCTATTCATAAGGGTTGTGTTGATGTCACGGGGTGACAAATAATCCCCGGAACTGATTCCACCAGAGAAGTGTTCCCGCCGGGACACTTTTAGTGTAACACTGTCCCCGGGCTTGTGTGTGTGTCTGTCGTCATGACAACAAAACGGCAGATTGGCAACAGGTGCGGGGACTTCACTTTGAGTGCCTGATTGAGGCCACGCCAGCATTCTGAGAGGATAAAACACAAGGGGAAGAGAAGGCTGGTTGTTGTGTTTTTTTCTCCGTTGATCTGGAGTGTTCTCTCTCCGCGTTGTGTGGTTGTTTCTTTGTCTTCCCCCGGCGATCTGGTGTGGTTCTCTCCCGTTGGGAAATGTTTGTGGAGTGTTGCAGCTGAAGGACCATCGTGAAAGAAGAGGAGTGTTGCTTGTGGGATCCGAGGGCAGTTGTGAAGAGTGGAATTCGTCGTCTGGACTGGGAAAGAGTGAGATGAGCGATTGACAAATTGAATCTCATAACCGCATGTTTTCTACACTAAATTGGATACTGGTTTGAAGTGCTTGGATCACGTTGTATACATCGCACTGAGTGAAATATACTGATTCCTTGTCGATCTCTAGCCTCCCCCTCGGCCATTGAAACCAGCGAAGTGAAGCCGCTTGTAGTGGTGAGGAAATTATTCACCGCATCTGTCCCAACTCTGACTATCATCGGCTCTTCAGATCGAGACCTCTGGGTGAGTGTTGGCCTTACTTTGCACTTTGAAGAGTGGATTTGTAGTGCTGAAATTGACGTTTCCCATCACGTTGCATGTTTGGAATTGGACTGTCGTGTGTGTGTGGAAGATTTACCTTTTATCGCCGTGCACTCCCCATGTGTTATGCTGGTCTACCGTCCATCATAAGAGTCTAGCAAGATCGATTGCAGTCACCTGTTGGATGTCAGAAGGAAAAGCCCCCGTGTGCACACTACACGTGAGAACTGGTTACCTCTGCTTGAAGTTTGTATGCTGTCTGTCCCAGTGAAAGCCCGGCTCAGCTTGTGACTTTGTCTCCTGCCACCCCTGTGAGAGCTGTTCACCTCTATTCGAAGTGTTGATTCCGTCTGTTCCAGTGAACGTCGCTCAGCTTGTGACTTTGTCCCCTGCAACACACGTGAGAACTGTTTACCTCTGCTTGAAGTTGTGTGCTGTCTGCCCCAGTGAAAGCCCTGCTCAGCTTATGACTCTGTCTCCTACCACCAACGTGAGAGCTGTTCACCTCTATTTGAAGCATGGACTCCGTCTGCCCCAGTGAAAGCCCTGCTCAGCTTATGACTCTGTCTCCTGCCACCCATGTGAGAGCTATTCACCTCTATGTGAAGTATTGATTCTGTCTGGGCCAGCTAAAGCCCCGCTCCGCTTGCGACTTGAGTCTGCTGTAGCCCTGAAACCCACCTGTATGGTGCGAAGTGCCCGCCCTTTACAACTCCTGTGAGCCCGGATCCACCTACTCACCTGCGATATTCACCTGTGATACTCACCTGTTCAGCGAGTTGGCACCAGCGCCAGAAGGAAGTAAGCCTGACTCAATTACTTACCTGCGATACCCACCCGTGCAGTATCTACCACTGTGAGTTGGCACCAGCGCCAGAAGGAAGCAAGCCTGACTCATTTACTCACCTGTGATACCCACCTGTTCAGTATCTACCACTGTGGGTTGGCACCAGCGCCAGAAGGAAGTAAGCCTGACTCGTTTACTCACCTGTGATACCCACCTGTTCAGTATCTACCACTGTGGGTTGGCACCAGCGCCAGAAGGAAGTAAGCCTGACTCGTTTACTCACCTGTGATACCCACCTGTTCAGTACCTACCACTGCGAGTTGGCACCAGCGCCAGAAGGAAGTAAGCTTGACTCAATCACTCACCTGCGATACCCACCTGTTCAGTACCTACCACTGCGAGTTGGCACCAGCGCCAGAAGGAAGTGAGCCTGACCCCCCACTTGCCTTGGATTCCTGGGAAGAGGAAGGAAGAGGAATTTTAGATTAGGATTTTCAAATTGTTTTTATATTTAATAAAGCCTGTCATTCTTTTTATTCCTGTCTCCTGCCTCCTCCTTTGATACGCTCCTCAGGGTGATCCTGGTCTAGGGGTGGGTGCAGTCTGGCTTGGCCCACCTCGACCTGTGACATAGACTTTATTCTTAATTTTATATCACTTTATTCTTGTATGACGCTGAATTAAGCAGTGCATGTGTGTTTTCCTTCAGTACTAGGTCTGGGATTGTGGTGTATTCTTGGGTTTTCTCCGATCAATTTTTTGCAGGTCCAATCAGCGAACAGAGGGAGTGGCTGAGAACGATGACGTTGAGGTCGTGCGCTAGTTTGAGTCGTCATACGTCACGACCAAACGTTAGCGATTGGTTATGGCAGATCCAGAGTGACTCTGGGCAGATCCAATAGTTTTAAACTTCAAAAGAGTACCCGCCTACAAGGAAGTTAACGCTTGTCAATGGAGAGAGGCCAGACTCTCTGTACAAATGAAATGTGTGTGAGTCTGGTAGAACCAGGCTACCGCACTACGGTAGTGAAGCAGAGAGTTACGCCGTTGCACGTGAAACACACCTCAGAACAGTGTGGTTTCAAGTTTAGTTGTGTTTGGTCACTGTTTGGTGTTTTGGTGTTGACTTTATTCTTAATTTTATATCACTTTATTCTTGTACATGAGGGCGCTGAATTAAGCAGTGCATGTGTGTTTGACATATATTGCACCTAATCCACTTTGTCTGTGATGAAGTATGCAAACACAGTGCAAGCGTCACTCGGGAAGCAGACAGTGTCCGACTTGATGGATTCGTTTTCAATTTCAGGCGGCAACTCTTGCCAAACGGTCCGTGTGAAGTCATACACACTTGAAGACAGTCTCTTGCTTTATTACTGAATGAATAGGTTGAATGAATGATTCAGTTACTCACTCATTTAAACAGTCTCTTGCCGCCACCTACTGGTGGTTTTAGTTTCATATTTAAAAGTGTGATTTATTTTTCCCGATAATTTTATATTTTTTGCATTCAAAATTGTATGCTCAAAACATGATTCTAACAATACAAAGACCGGGTTTTGATTTTCATGGGATGCATGAACCGATAACACACTGATTGCAATGTACGTTCCAAATGTAATATATATGTGATCACAATATAAGGCTTTATTAAACCTCAAATATCTCTCTCTCTCACACACACACACACACACACACACACACACACACACACACACACACCATTCTCTGTTCTCTCTCTTAAAAACAATGCCCTGGGCCTGTTTATTCTGAAGATATTAGCTTGTTTCAGCATCTGCTGCTTCAATCCCCCAAAGAGTCACAGTCACATAGAGAACAGAAATATGAAAGCAGAGAAAGTGCAAAAGAATACCATTTATTTTGACTTATTTCAATTATATGATTCAATAAAAACTGTTTACTTCCCCTCTTGAAGTCACTGTGTTTCTGTGGGGTGGTTTGTCCCAGTTTAAGATCATCTGTAGGATCTAAATGACCGAGTATGTTGAAGAAGACAATATATTGTCAGTTTTTTTTAGAAGAACCTCTTCATAAAATCATGGTTCTGCTGAAAAGCAACTACTGTAAGCAGTCACACAACTCATCACAAACTTATCGTGACCCCAACCAGAGCCAAAGGTCTAATAACTTTATTACATTTCGACAGAACTGGAGTTAGAATGAGTGTAACTGTCAGAAAGAGAAAAGGGAGCGAGGGAGCGAGAGAGCAAGAGAGAGATTGTCTTTCAATCGGTCTTTTTCCCTTTTCCCCTTCTCGCAAATGAAATCTTTCACTCAGCAGTCAAACTGAGGCTAGTTAAAGTTTAATTACAACATCAATAGATGGATGTGTGCCCGCTCCAGTGTTCTCCTCTAACAGTGCTTTACTTCTGCCAGGAGAAGCCATTGGAAAGGAGAGTTTTTGTTATCCAATTTTACTTGCTGGATTTTCAACAAAATGCAAAATTGAAATTAAATTTTCTCCGAACTTTTATCTCAAATTGACCCTTCACAGGGAGTTTGATTGACAGGTGATTTGACCAATCATACTTCGCCATCCGCCATTTTGTCAGACAAAGCAGTCAGGAGAGTTAGTAGATTAACATGGGAGGATTTGAGCATGAGAAGCGGAGTGTACTGACGTCTTTCCGTGGTTAAAACAACATTCCTTCTGATGTTCATTCATGTTTATTTGATGCTATAAATGAACTAGAAGGAAGAGATGATCGGTTCACGAGCGGCTTTAACTGAGGCGACACAGCGATCTGTCACACACATTAAAGAGCCACAAAACGGTATTTAGTGTAAAAATTTATTTTAAAAAATGACCAAATTTGAAAGGTGAGACTTTGTTTAATATCAAAAGTAACTGAAAAGTAAGCTGGTCTGTGTCTGTCAGTGTGTTGTCCGTGTCCTCTCTGCTCCACGATGTGTTTTTCACTGCATGAGAACATGGTGTGTGTGTGTGAGAGTGGCGTAGCTTGTCAGACATAGCAACAGTAACTAAGGGTCTTTACGAACGGTCAATTGACACAAAATATAATAACAATTAAAAAAGTAAAAAAAATTAAAAAAGAACAATTTAATTTAATTTCATTTATAAAAATGTTCAATTGCTTATACACTAAAATTAAAACTTTCCCACAATTAGCAAAACCTCACACTCAAGGAGCAAAACACCGGTCTAGATTTGCACAACTGTAAGCACATTGTCAGCTTCACACTTTTTGCAAAACACTAAACACACTTGCATGCATTTGAGACAGAAATTTATCATGATGTCATTTCCTTGCAATTATTTTTTTATTTTTTTGTTGTTGTTGACTGACTTGAGTACATGAAATAAATAAAGATTTTCATTAGTCTGCACAATTGGTGTCATGTGGTGTTGTGAATTTATTTTGACACTTTCTCTGTGTAAATGCTAGAAGTGTTTTAGGTTGAGAGTGTTTACAGTTTTTTTGGATTGCTTACACACTAAAATTAAAAGTAGTACACTATTAGCAAAACCTTACACTCAAGAAGCAAAACATCAGCCCATATTTGCACAACTATAAGCACATTGTCAACCTCACACTTGTTGCAAAACTCTACACACAGTGATTTGCAAAACACTAAACACACTTAACATACATTACACACAAAAATCTATCATGAAGTCACTTCCTTGCAATACCAAAGCACTGACTGTCAAATTACCGCACCGTCAAACCAATTGGTTCAACACAGTCATCAGGTGTGCAAACACTTGTCTGCTTAATTGTAGACACACCAATCAGGTGTATAAGCACTATAAAAGGCAGCAGGTGAGTTCATCGGTCTTCAAGCACAATGGAAAGAGTCAGATAAAGAGTAAGACGAGGAGGAGAATTAGGAGAATTAGGAGAACAAGGAGGAGGAGGAGGAGGAGGAGGAGGAGGAAGGGGAGGAAGATGAATCAACAGAGGAAGAGGAAGAGATGGAGGCCATGCTGGAGGTAGAGGAAGAGGGAAGACAAGAAGGTGCTCAAAGAGGACCGAATCTGACAAATGAGATCCGCGCAACACTTGTTGACCACGTTGTCAACCACGGCCTGACGCTGAGGGAGACTGGGCTGCGAGTACAGCCAAATCTAAGCCGATACACAGTGGCAAGTGTGATAAGAACATTTCGATTGGAAAATAGGTACTAGATCTACACTGAACTACACAATTTTGCCTGACACTGTTCTTCAGAGAGTTTTACGAATGGATGGAGAGGAGATCCAGCATGAGTTCATTTACGTAGATGAGGCTGGGTTCAACCTGACGAGAACACGAAGGAGGGGAAGAAACATCATTGGCCACAGGGCTATAGTCAATGTCCCAGGGCAACGTGGGGGTATTATAACACTGTGCAGCCATTACACAGAATGGGGTCCTCCACCGCCATGCCCATTTGGGCCCTTACAACACAGCACTCATACTTACATTATTGGACCAATTGCACAACGTTAACAGCAGCAAATCAAATCGATCATATGCAGAGTTCATATGCAATACATTGTTGTCTGGGACAATGTGTCTTTCCACCGCTCTGCTCTGGTTCAGAACTGGTTTCAGCAACATCCACATTTCACCGTCCTATATCTTCCACCATACTCTCCATTCCTCAACCCTATAGAAGAGTTTTTCTCGGCATGGTGGTGGAAGGTATATGATCTCCGTCTCCAGGCTGAGGTACCCCTCATCCAAGCCATGGAGGAGGCCTGTGACCAGATGGAGGTAGCAGCAATGCAAGGATGGATTCGTCATTCAAGATGTGTCTTTCCAAGGTGTCTTGCTAATGACAACATTGCAACATTGCTTGCGATGAAATTCTCTGGCCAGATCCAGCTAGGCGAAGAGACAATGTCTAGTTTATTTTATTTATTTTATTTTTTTACAGTAAACTTACAGTACAATACGTAAAGTGACATTTTGTTACAGTATTATGAATCTCCATGTCAACATTTTGGGCGTGTTGAGAAATAAATGAGTTTCTTCAGTCTGCAACATTGTCTTGTGTAGTGTTTGGTGAATTTACATTATATATACTTTGTTGATGGTAGCCTACTCTAATCATAGGGAAGTAGAAGTGCTAAAAGTGTTTTAGGTTTATCACAGCAGAGTGTAACTCGTGCAAACAGAGTATAGTAATGTGAAACGTGTGTGTTTCATATGGTAACAAAGTGTGGTTTTTAAACAGAAGTGTATATTTTTTACAAGTGTGTTTAATTATGCAAAGGATCTGTAGTGTTTTGCTAATTGGGTTTGTGGTTCTGCTAATTGTGTGTAGTGTTTTGAAAACACGGGCCCTGTTTTGATAATCGTGCTTAAGCAATCCAAAAAAACTGTAACTGATGAGTCAGACCATATGATGGTTGTGTTTATGTTATGACAACAAAATAAGGTTTTTATAAGACACTGTATAGTTCTGACAAAAGTGTTCCATTTTGCAAATGATCTGAGGTGTTGTGATACTTTGCTGTAGTGTTGTGCTAATTGTGTGTAGGGGTTTGAAAACCCGGGCCCTGTTTTCAAAATTGTGCTTAAGCAATTTAATTTTTTTTTTTAAGAGATGGATATTATAATAAGAAATTAAATTTCCCCTGAACTTTTAAAGATGAAAAGACTACCTATAAAACAAAATAAAAATAATAATTAAAAATAAAAATAAAAGATTAGAAACCTCAGGAACTTTTAGGTATTCCAGAAGAGACTTTGAGGCCGCTCTGTTATTAAAGATCCTCACAGAACCGCAGACTGCAGAATCTGTTCTCGCTGCTGGTGATTGGATGAGATGAACTGTGTCTTTAGAGGGAAATGAAGCTGTCACACACTGGGACGATCCCTTTCTAGCCAGAGTCTGCCGAGGAACACACAACCTCAAAAACAGCCGGATGATCCACATTGTTCTTTTTTTCCCACATCCATCCTTTTTTCCATTTATTTCTCTGTCTCTGCTGAATAATTCCCTCACTGAGTATTTTGAAAGTAAGAGGAATCTTTTTCTGTGTCAGTGATGAAATGTAAGTACTGCATTTCATCATTGACACAGAAAATATTATTTTTATCAACTTCATGAAAACCGAAATGTGTTTTTTGTACCAAGTTTACAAAGTGCCAAAATGACACGGGAGTTGCACATTTTATATAATGTTTTATGTTTTATTTTTTATATGTTATATGTTTTATATATTTCACAATAAAATAAAATATAATGCAATAAAATATAAAACAAAACCCAAAATCTATCGGAATGGTAAAGAGAAGACTTGTATTCTAGCAGATCTAGTAGCTTATATAGTACAGTTAAGAGCCATTGAGTTGAAGTATAGTCCACTTTTTCAGCTGTCTTGATTCCAGAAGTACCTTTCCCATTATTTTTTCCCATAATGCTCTTTGAAAAGTCTTTGTTAAAGAGTTATATTCCATGAACCAATCCAATCAGCAATGAGGTGAACCACAACATTACAAACAAGCAGAAAAAAGTATTTGAGAATCGACAAAAAGACAACCCAGACAGCAACATAGTGTGAGCCCAGATCCAGCCCACATCCGGCCCACATCTGGCCCATATCCAGCCCTTATCCAGCCCTTATCCGGCCCACATCTGGCCCACATCCGGCCCACATCTGGTAGGTGCCGGATCTGGGCCGACACAATGTTGCTGTCTGGGAAAGGTATTTTAAAGACAAAGACTGAAGGAAGTAAAGGAAAGAACTACAATCACATGAAGCATTGCAAATTATATAATCGAATTAAAAACAGCAAAGAAATATAGACCGATAGATGTAGGCTGTTGATTACATGTATATAAACAATATATTTTACATTTGTTGCAAAACGTGCGCACATGTATAAAAGTAGTGACATTATTTGCAGTCCTTCATGGGAGTGGGCGGGCAATAAAGTCTTCTTTTGGTTTGACTTTCTTGTTTTGATTCTCTGATTGGTTGAGATTTGTCTTTGCAGAATCATGGGTAATGCAGTTTCTCACTAGCACTTTTAAAAATGATTATTTGACAAATATACATTGAGATAATGCTTTATCAAAAAGCAAATGCCATCGATTAACAATGTCATAGCTCAAGGTATGTCTGTCTTTAACCGTTTTAAGAGTTATCCAATCTTCATTTCCATATGTGATTTTACTTACAGAGCCTGACTGCTGCACTCCATTTGGCATAAATGGTTAGAAAAATGTATTCTCTTATAAATGTAAAAATGTCTAAGGCTCGTGTCAGGTTAGAATGGTTTAAAACGCACACATATTAGGTGGAGCTGTGGAATGAGTAGGAGAGGAACACAGGTAGCCTGGAGCCAAATACTTCAAACTGTAGACATCCCTCTGTGAGGAACAGTTTGCAGAAAATCCAATATTTCTCCTGACGCATCAAACACAAGGGTCAACAGGTACTGGACGTATTGTTCTGGGACCTTCATGATTACGTCAGAACCCAAAACCAAGCTGCTATATGAGTCTCCACTCCTCCACATCGGTGTAAAGCTCTTGAGTAACTGTGCTTCATTACTATACGTAAAACAACACTAAAGAACTGTTCCTCTGCGGTCGCCCTACAGGTTGGAAGCGGAATTGTCCATTACTGCTGCCGTAAATAATTTAGCCTACCGCCGCTACTGTCGCACACACACTCGCTGTTTATCCAGCACCGGCTTAGGAATGAACGATGTCCACAGACAAGGTTGAGTATGTTGCATGATTTCATGAAAGTATGATGTATTGCGACATCAGAAACAAAGAAAAACTAAATAATGACTATTGTAACGCTTGACGTAAAGCAAGTCAAATTTGTAGTTTTCTTATGTCTCATTCGAACTACAGAAACACGACCCGATCTGGCAAAATTACATAGTGCGGTTATAGCGGATAAAGGACCGCAAAGCCAGTCCAGAAGTGCCGTTCACACTGTTACGACTTGATGAACCGTTGAAACGATTTTGGAAACATTATTTTAAGGTAAAAAATCTTCTTTAGTGTCAACTTTTACTAAGAACTCTCTTTAGAGTATTAGTAGACTGTTAGATTAGTATCGGGTTAGTAGAATAAGTTGACATGTAAAGTTACCTATAGTCAGTAGAATATCTGTTGAGGAGCATCAAAATAAAATGTTAGCAGATATTAAGCAGATTAATACTCTAATGAGAGTTAGTTGACATTGCAAAGTTATTAGTAGAATGTCTAAAGTAAGACTTTATTGGAATAAAGTCTTACCTTTTCTTCTAAGAGTGAGTAATTGCTAGTAAAACTCACAAATAATTACAAAGAAATGGCAAGTAACACATTGAATTGGACGTAGAAGTAGAAAAAGACTACTCCAATAATCTTTATTTTATTCACAACTTTTTTTGACAGTATAGCTAACAAGTCCATATTTCCAACTTTAGCTTGATTTCTCAGTGTGATTCACGCTCCTGCTCTTCAACTTGCATTCCTTTCCCAGAAAATAAACAGAAAAACAAAGTGATAAAGACTTTCCCATGGGATCGCAGAGCTGTCTGTATATTCGGAGGCTGCGATGGCAGAACACGGTAAAGCAGATTGGACGTGTCAGTTATTATTCAGTATTCAGAATGGATGAGTCCTCCAGCACCTACGAAGAGTTATAATGGAGTGGAATTCAATAGGATGAAACCGTTTCAAATCAATAGCCTGAAATGCGTCAGTAAGAGCTGGATTTTCACAATGAATGCCGTTGGGTGTGGATTTTGTGTGTGTAAATTAGTCCAGGAGCTCAGGGACTTCTGTCCTGCAGCTGTATCTCTGTGTCTCTTCCCTCAGGATAATCATCATGTCCTCAGAGACGCTCTATCTCTCTCTCTCTCTCTCTCCTTTTCGGTGTATTGGAAACCTCTTGGGCACATATTCCTGGAACTCCAGCCACGGGAGAGAGGAAAAGAGGAGTAAAGGTACAAAAGATGAATTATTCAATCTGTCCTTCAGAGTTACATCGGATAAATAGACAGATAGATTATTCATGTTTTATACCTGAGGTCTCTGAGACACTGATCAAAAAATGTCAGCTGTGGTCATCGAAATGTACCGTGAAAAAAATACGGTAGCAACATTTTTTGATTTTGCTGTCAAAAAAAAAAATATTTCATCAATTGCTCTAATGTTAATATACCAACTACCACTTTTATATACTCTAAAAATCACCTTAAAACACAAAATATAAGGAAAAAATCAGAAGAAGAAAATTTTAGCAGCAAGCAATGAATACGGCAAACTGGAGGAGTGGCAAAACAATATAATTTTAAACATTTTTAAATATTGAGTCTTAATGTAAGATATTTAATGTGATCAAAATGAGGAGAGTAATCAGGTATCAATAATTAAATTAAATAAATACATTTGTTTCTATGACAATGGGTTTTAAAGTTATAACAACAATTTTAAAAAGTCATTTTTTTTTACTGGTGGTGGCGCTATAGAGTTGGTCCCAGAGACCCCACATTTGGTCGGATTACGATTCACGACCACTACTATAAGTGTGCCAAATTTCTTCATTTTTGAAGGTACGGTTCCTAGTGCCTTTGAATCTCATTGGGGAGGAATAATAATAAAGAAAACCCAAAGAAACAAAAGGGGCTTCAGAACATTCAGTGCTCGGCCCCTAAAAAAGTGCTGGTCGTCTTCTGCCAGGACATTATCTATTACGTTTACTGATATTTCCTTTAACACAACACAATGCAACGCGTAACACAAAGTACATGCAAAAACACCTGTGAAAAAAATTCAGATTAACAGTACAATGTGCCCTAGTTTATCATTGTGCAGGTAAAGAGAAAGACACATCCTGTATTAAACATGTACAAAACACCATCATGGTAACACACATGACACTGCAATTATGCAATAAACATTAATTAAACAACATAAGATGTAACATGAAACCCTAATGCATATAAATGATAGGGGAAGGGGAGAGTTATTTTGATAAAAAAAAAACTGTCAGAATTCTGAGTGTCAATTCACACTTTTTCACTGTAAATTATGAGAGAATTTCATATAAGATTAATACAAGTCAGCTGAACCTAACCTCTGACCTTTTCGCAGATTGGGTTAGTATGTTGATGTGATTAATTTGACCTACATTTAAAATGAGAATAAAAAATAATGTCCAACAAGTAAACAACATTCTTCAGGTCTTCACAATTTAACTTTAATGTTTTTGATTCAACACAATTGATTGAAATAACATTCATGATGTTTTTCCCCAGCTTATGTTACAATTGACCATCCGCAAAGACCCGCCCCCCTTAGTTACCGTTGCTATGTCCGACAAGCTACGCCGCTCTCACACTCGGAAAAAATGGCGGATGGCGAAGTATGATTGGTCAGATCACCTGTCAATCAAGCTCCCTGCGAAGGGTCAATTGCCCCAAACCTCACAGACACGAAGAAAATCCTGTAATATGAGTGACCCCAGCAACATGTGTCGGCCCAGATCGCGGGGAGTCCACATGTACCAGATGTGGCCTGGAGCTGGGCCGGGTTGCATAAAAACTGGAGATAAATACTGGACATGCAAAAAATGTTAAATTTATGCATTTGGCAGATGCTTTTATTTAAAGCATTGCATTCTTGATGCACATTTTATAAGCTCTTACTTTCCCTGTGAATCGAACCTATGACCTTGGTAGTGCACTCTAAAAAATGCTGGGTTGTTTTAACCCAAATCTGGGTCAAATATTGATGAACCCAACCGTTGGGTTAACAAATTTAATTAAAAAATGTAACCGAACTGCTGGGTTTGTCCATATTTGACCCAAATTTGGGTTGAGTGTGCCATGCTTTACTGTTTGAGCTACAGACAAATCTATTTTGTGCCACAAAATAATATAGATATATGCACAATGAGAGCTGTCCTGAGCATATTGAGGGGTGATGTCGAGTTAGCATTAACCCCATCACACTTAAATACAAGTTTGATTAAAACTCAAATGTTTGCACTGCTTGAACTCCCGTGCACTCGCTGAATGCAGCATTTGTTTAGATATAGGACATCTGTCTTGTTATGGGATAACCCGTCATCATCACCTGCTGAACGCTTCTTCAGTCACGAGTGTTGCGGCAGAACGTCGGCGTGCGGTGCCATGACAGAGAAACAGAGCCTGGCATCAGCAGTGCCGATCCATTTACAGTCAACACAATGCTCTCAGGACACCGTGTTTGGCCACACACAAAGAGCTTCAGGGAACATGTTACGGAGAACTGGCCGTATTTACATCTCGGACTTCCTTGAGGAGTATCAGTTCTCCTTTTTTGGTATGAGAATTGCAGAAGACCTTTTGAGACACTTTGCTTACTGTTTCAGTATTTATGGTGGGAACCCCAGAGATACCCAAAAAATAAATTTATTTTTAAAATAACCTCTTAATTTGACCTAATCAGTTCCCAGAAGGCGGATTTTAGGCCTGTTGCAGCTTTAACCCGTCTGTTGCATCATTCAGTATATGCACTTTTCAGCAATGGGAATGTTATCCAATAAAACAATATGAATTGGACCAAGAGCTGCATGATTAATCGTTAGAATTGCAATCTCGATCCAAACACCCCCGCAATCTTATTCCTAAATGACAGCGACTCATCTCCGTCTATTAAACCTTTGACAAGTAGCCTACGATCACAGCGAACACTCAGATCTGTGCTGGCGGGCGCTATGGTCGTCATGAGGGTTTAGACAAGCCGTCTTTTCAGCCACACAGTATCAGTGTTTCTGTGTTACACTTATTCAAATTATCACTGAAAAACTGGAAGAAAAGTTTGGATGTAAACACTGATGTCTACGGTAGCGATCAAAATAGTGCAAATCACCGTTTGAAAGTAACTTGATGCTTCAAATAGACATTGTATCAAATACACATACATCAACAACTGTCGACGACTGTAAAACATATTCGTCATTGAATCATTCATTCACGAGATGCGTTCAAAAACACTGATTCATCTAATAAAACAAAGTATTTGAGTGAGTCATTGAATCATTCATTCAAACCGATAAAAAAATTATAATTAGTGAAATACCTTTTTCAGGCAGCAATTAACATTTTGTCAGAGCCTCTTGTAAATTACATGTTATTTTGTTTAGTTTTCTATATAAAAAAAAAAAAAAAGATTTGCACTTTATCCAGAATCGTGCCGCTCTAATTTGACCCCACCAAAAAAACTGACTAATCCTAAAATACAATGATGATAGGCTAATAATAATAATAATAATAATAAAGCAAATTAAAAATCTAAACAACATAAAACTATATTATGGCATGTGAAAATGTATTTTATAGTTAGAGCCGTTATGTAGAATAACATTTTCTCCAAGGATTTTTTTCGCATATTTTTTGCAAGTGAAAATAAAATAATCAAATAAATGTAAAATCGTATTATATAAAATAAACTTAAAGCATTGTATTTATTATCAGTTCTCAGAAGATCAGTTCAATTCATTAATAAATATGCAAATAAAAAACATGATAAAGGTTACGTTTTATGCACATTCCGCATGTATAGCTGAAAACATCTGATTTTCACTAACAGTTAGTCATGCACGCACATGAGATACGTGTGTGTGTGTGTGTGTGTGTGTGTGTGTGTGTGTGTGTGTGTGTGTGTGTGTGTGTGTGTGTGTGTGTGTGTGTGTGTGTGTGTGTGTGTGTGTGTGTGTGTGTGTGTGTGTGTGTGTTACAGTGGCGGTCCTTAATTGTGCATTCTCGTTCAGGTGTATACAAACGATGTGTACTGAACAAAGACATGAGGGCATTCCGTCTGAACAGCTGGGCTCAGTGTCACAGCGCTACACCTCAGTGAACACCGCCAGGGAAGACACAAACACACACATGAGACGTGTTGAGGAGGAGAAGCCGCTGATTCCAATCACAGCACTGATTTCAAAATCCGGTCGCTGAGGACACTCGCGCAGTTGCGTAAACATACGATATGAGATTCGTAGACAGGTGTGTGTTGACATGTAGACAAAGATTGTGATCACGTAGTTTCTGGAGCAGGGAAAACCCTGTGCAAACCTACCAGCATCCGAGTCGTGACCTGAGTTTCATACGCAGTGCATTTAGGACGTGATTAGTCTCAGCCTCAGACGTCACGCCCACGGAACGTTGGCTAAACGTCTGATGCATATGATACACTTAACCGGAAACACTTCAGGAATGTCGAAGTCGTCATCTGATTGGTTGAATTTTATCGGATTTCCGGGGGGGGCGCGAGTGTCGTGTTTATTTTCGGTCCGCCGGGAAACAAAGCGCAGACGGGTGATTGCGGAAGAAAAACTGTTGTGTTTACATGAGTGACAATGAGCATTTATCAAGATCAGCTAAACGTAGAAAGTATGCGAGGTTCACGGCATAGACTCTTTAAGAGATGTCCAGGAGTTTTGTTTGAGGCACTTAGTGGAGACTTGTTGCACGCCGGTCTGTTGGTGTGGGGACATTTCCACGCCCCGAAACGTGACGCTGAACGAAACGAACTGTAATTGGTTGTTTGACATGTCGGTCAAACGGCCTTATGGGCGGGCCTTGGCCAAAGAAAGCTGCTATGAATTCCAGACCTTCAGCCGTCAGTCTTTTTTCCAAAATCTCGCTAGACTCAGGCCGCATTTACACTGCAGGTCTTGATACCCAAATCTAATTAGTTGACTATGTATCCTTTTTTTATGACTAGCTTATCTTCTTTTAAAAGTGACCCGTATCCAGTATGTGCATTACACATTTGGCGAAACAACCCAAGGTAGACGTACTGAGGCTTAGGAGAAAGGGAAATAAACCGAAAATGGTGCGATTTGCAATGGACGCAGATTAAATGATAATACAAGCTTTTGCTCTCCACACATCTATAAAGGTCAGCGAATCATACGCCATTCATCACCGTCACTTTCTCCATGACATACAACTCACATTGACAGGGAAATATCCAACCTGTCCGCTTACATGACAGATGCAAATGCACGATTTATTTACACGTAATATGAATGATGAGGCGAGGGCTGCACGATATATTGAACAAAAAAAACCTCACATTGCGATATCTTGTTTTTCTGCAATATATATTTTGATATGAAAAGCGTTTTCTCAGATGAATAGCTCAATTTGGTAAAGAATGAATCGTTCTAGAATGATTGGGTTGATTTTGTAGGACAGTGAATCTGCAAAGAAATTAATAAACAATACAAATTAAATAAGGTAAGTCGAACAGTGTTCAGGTACAGATATTGAATTATCAAATGTAAAATAATACTGCATCGTCTTCACTGCTGTATAAATTAAATACAATTTATCTTTGTTAATTAAAGCTACAAACAAGATTTTCTTTTTGTATTCTGTTGTTTGATTCACATTAATGAGCGGGTATATTAGGGTGCTGTCAGTTTAAGAGCTAATGCACGGATCACATTTTTCCCAATTTAAAGATATGGATCTGTTTTCTTTCCGAGTTGTTTATGTTCACGTAAGCCATACGAGACTGCTTATGAGGATACTCACGAGACGGGCATGTGTGAGTTCAAGCTCAAATAGACGAATCAACTACGATACCTTACTTGACATCTCTTATCCTGCAATTTAACACATCGCAAACTCCATGCTATTGTAAAACAATACATTGTGCAGCTCTAAATAAGGCCTGAAACTGATCTGAGAATATCATAATTAATGTGCTTTACACGTCCGGGTCTTTTCCGATCTGTAATGTAAATTCGGCCTTAGACGCTGAGATTGTTCCCAGCACTACAACCACACAATCCCTTTGTGAAAACAAAAGAAGTAACATACTTTTAAAAAGAGTATTCTTACGGAATAATATACTTAATATTAAAATGTGTTCAGTTATGTACAGCTAAATGAAAACTAATACAAGCATTTTATGTGCAATTAAATTAAAATATATGTTAAAAAATAATTATAGTGTTAATTTATATTAATTACATTGTAAAAAAAAATTTGGTTAAACAACATTTTTACTACATTGAAAAGATTGATTTAATCAACAGAAAATATGATGTTATCTGACCAACTTTAGACCCATTTATGTAGGACTTAAGTACATCTTTATATATCTAATTTCATAATAAATCAAACAAGTCATTTATGTGCTTTAGTTCTTTAAAGCAAAAGACACAATGATTTAAAATACTCTAAAGTAAAACTTTTAATTTGACATTATTAACAATGCGGGAGCTTTTTGTAAGTGTACTTAAGTGTGTTAAGAAACAGTAATGAAACTGTACCCTCTTTATGTACACTTACAGTAAGTAACCTTTTATTTCATATATTATCTGAAAGTACAGTTTAAAAAAATACGTTTAAGATTAAGATATATTAGCCTATTATATCCGGACTTTCAAAACATTGCTTCAAATGTGTTTGAACTATTAAAAGGCCCTCAGATATCACATAGAAAATGATGGTTAAGGCAATTGCTAATTTGTAAATCACTTCGGATAAACCAATCTGTTAAATTACTACATGTAAATGCATTTGCAACTAGCTTAAGCTGTAGTAAAAATGGTTTCTCTCACTTGTGTGTCAGATGTCTCCATCTTTAGACATCAACACAAACTGCTGCTGATAATAACAGAGCGCCCCAAATCTACCTCTTTACCAAAATATGTGTGTGTGTGTGTGTGTGTGTGTGTGTGTGTGTGTGTGTGTGTGTGTGTGTGTGTGTGTGTGTGTGTGTGTGTGTGTGTGTGTGTGTGTGTGTGTGCTCTTACCTGCACTTCACAGCGTGTGGGAAGGAAAGACCAGTTCAGGATTGGCACATTTTTTAAGAGAGTGTGGGTGCGCGGAGCACAACACAGCGTTCACATTATCTGTGCTCAACATTATCTTAGCTTTCAAAGAATAGTTTCAGAATTCAAACGCTGTCGGCAAACAAAAAAAAGCAACAGATTTGTTGGCACATGAAAACAGTTCAAGTGTGTAAAGAGAGCTGATTTTGCTATTGCAATTATGTAAAAAAGCAGCAGCTCTTTTCTGAGCCAAGAATCACACGCAAGCCTCATCATGACGATGAAGATGATGATGATGATGCAGGAGAAAATGATTTAAGAGCAACCACTTCGCCAGCTCTACTATCATTTGCATACACTTTTCATGCAAGATTACTGGCGCATTTAAACATCACACAAATCTGCCATTTACCAGCCGATGGCTCATTTATACCTGGATTTTAAATGTGAAAATATGCTACTTATCGTGCGCATTGATGGAGGCATCAAGCTAGCAATCTGTGTGTCGGATCTTGACACACACATGCGTATACCCGCACCTACAGGCATGTTGGACAAGGTGTCCCATTGATAACTTGCACTGACCTTGTTTTGGGTTGGCATATAAACAGATATTCTTTGATTATGTAACTGTGTGTTGCATAACCCACACTAGGATGACCAATCAGGTATGACAAAGCAATGCATCGTGGTTCTGCACTGATTCTGCAGGCGTAATGAAACCGCCGCTGTTCAGACACTCCAGCCTGTGAAGAAGCGGGCCAGTGACGCACTTGAATGACTCTGTTGTGCCCTTAACTACTTCACAATCACAAGTGGCCATCCTTCCCCACAGAGAGAAACTGCAGCTGCGATTTCTGTCTGCAGACATGGAACTGAAATAAAGGAGAATGTGGAGAAAATGGTGGAGAAAATTATGGGTATTCTCTAGTCGATGAACATACAACGATTGTAAACTCGTCATTGCTTTGCATTGTGGGATTGATGAGTGCACTCGGTAACGTCCACTATGGTTTCAGACACCACTAAATGGCTGTTACCTCAAATAGTGCCCTGCTTAAAGGTATAGGGGACGATTTCAGACACAGCCTTACTGTGAGTGACGACACGCTGACCGTCGACGTGTCTGGAGCGGTCGAATGTAGCATCTACCTATAGACTATATACGGCATGCACGATTATTTTTTATACTTTTTTTCAGCGTTGAGAATTACCACCAATCACACAAATCTCTGTTGAGCTCATAATGCAATAACCAATCAGATTAGTTTAGATTAGTTACCGGGGAAGAATAAAAACTGCGAATTCGCGGGAGCCAGCCAGACAGATTGTGAATTCTGACGTGGGAAAGTGCAGATATGATGTAAGTAAGATATTGATTTATAATCCTTTTGTTTTTTATGCTACTAAAACACTGAAAAAAAATATATATTTTCATGATTTGTTATCACAACTATTTTTCTTTTGTCAAATCCACTTAGATACTTAATGTGGTTCAGATAACATAATATTTTGAGATGCTTTAGGAGATTAAACCAATCTTCTTCTTTGTATTCAAAAAACTAAAAAAAATAATATTTCAATTGAACTCAAAATTTTAAGGCAACCAGGTAAACTTACTTTTTTAAGTTAAACCAACAATGATTTTTTTACAGTGAAAAACAATGTCTTGATTTTCTTATACATAAAAAGCAATTAAATAATTCATAAACGGTTCTTGACTGCGCGACATACAAGAATTACCCCACACAAAAACTGCATTCTTGTAATGAAATCATTATATCACGAACAATGATCGACAATAATTATGTTTTTCACTTACAAGGTAAAAAGTTGTTTTGATTTCAGCTTCAACCTTTTTGTGAATTATGTATGTGTGTGCTAGATCATCCTGTGTCAAACCATTACATTTAATCATGAATTAAAACAAATGTAATTTGGTCTCAGAGAAGGGGTTCTGACAGAAAATGTATTAATTCTGTAATTAAAGTAATTTCCCCACTTATTTCAAATTAAATTCATGATTTTCATGAAGTTATGAAGAAATTACAATAAATTAAATCACAAAAAAAGACAATAAAGCTGATGAAATCAGTGTAAAAACTAATCTTTAAAACTAAAATTAGTAATGATGACTTAAATAATAAAAGACTACAAATTGGACGTGTCACAAGATAGCCCTGTTTTCAATAATTACAACAATTGTAATCATTACAAACAATAACTAATAATTGTTATTGAATAATAATGCCAGAGAAACAAGCGATCAGCCATGTTTTGAACTTTGGTTTCCCTTTCGTTGTCACTTCGAGTTACGTCGAATGACGACGAATGGGGTTCGCTTAGAAGCCTATCCTCTTCGAACAGTAATAAAACGAGCCAATGGCAAGCAAATGCCATGGGTCTGCTGAATTTGCATAGCATAACTCCGCCCCACCTTGTGGGTATAAAGGAAGTGAGCTGGCAACATGCAGATATGTTTTCGCTTTCGGAGCCAAGAGCATTCTTCACTCCACAAGCCATTCTGAGATCATCTCTCTTCACTCTTCGAGACGAGCTACTCTTCAGAAGTGTTGGTGTGACGGCGAATTCCAGCGAGCTTCATATTGCCTGCCGATCTGTGCAGTGGTCTGCCAGTCGTGTGTCTCTCCCTGGGCGCTTCAACACTGCTGTTTGAGTTTTATCTCTCTAAAAGAGCTGCACGCGGCGCGTCTTTTTAAAGACGGTTCGCCCGTGTGTTTCTGGGTGCGATACACAGATTAAATCAGCTGATGGGCACGGACGCTGTCTGATGTGTTTGGGCAAACGCACAGACAGCGTTCGTGGATGCGTCATGTTCTCATTGCGGGGACATGACCATCGCAATGTAACGATCGAGACTCGATGACCTCCTCGAGAGAGAGTCCCCTCATCCACACCCCGATCTATTCTCTCCGCAAGAGGGAATACTTCGGCTGGTGGCCAGGGTGATCAGAGGCTGCTGTGTGGAACCAACCCGACGATCTATCCTCGGTCCACACACTCCTCTTCACATTGCAACCCGTGTGGTATCCGGATGAGATCGCTGACCAGTCCCGGCCAGAGGTCGCGGGCTGGTCCAGCATTTCATTCGATGCCCCGGCAGATGAAATCTTGTCTATCGCCGCATCACAAGGTGGGCGTGAGTACGCTGGTGAAGACTCGGCTGTGCTGCCTCCTCCGGGTGTGCCAGCATTGCCCGAGTCTGAACCAGAACTCTGCCATGCTTCCCCGGGCAGTCGCGAGCATTTGGGCTTGTGTGGAACCCTCCGCCATGTCCCAAGTGCTTAAGGCTGATGATTGGTTTTTGGGGACGCACCGGCACATGTCGGCCCGCCCCCAATTCCTTTCTTCCTGGACGTGCATGAAGAGGTCATGAGATTACTCAGCGGCCTCTTCCGCCTTCTCTGCCCTCGATGAGGTCGCGGCCAGTGGGTACACTGGGGTTCCCCCTATGGAGTGTTCTGTGGCAACACAACTGTGTCCCCACAGCGCCTCCACTGGCAAGGCGGCCCTAAGCACCCACCCACCCCAAAGCATGTAGGTTTTTGTCTACTCCGGTGGCAGAGATCTATAGAGCTGCGGGGCTGGCTGCCACCTCACTGCATGCTATGCCCATCTTTCAGGTCTACCAGGCCAGGGGTGCTCATTGCTAATGCACGAGGGTAGGGCTGGTCCAGGGCTCTTGCAAGAGCTGCGTGCCGCCACCGACCTCGCTCTACGGGCGACGAAGGTGACCACACGCTCCCTGGGTCAGGTGATGTCCACATATGTGGTCCAGAGACAAAAACTGGCTTAGTCTGGTTGATATGGGCGAGGCTGAGCGAACCCGCTTCCTCAACTCCCCATATCCCAGACTGGCCTCCTCGGCGGCGCAGTCGAGGACTCTGCCCAGAGTTCTCGGCTGCCCAGAGCAGACTGAGGCTCTGATCCCGCGGCCAGCTGCTCAGCCGCCGGCTCAGATGCCTCATTCCGCTCGCCGCCGAGGGCGCCCTCCTGCGACACTCCCTGCCGGCCCTAGCAGCACCCTTCACCCAGGCCGTGCCGTGGAGGTAGTCGCAGGAAGGCGCCCCAGCCCGTACCAGCCCCGCAGCAATGCGGTGCTCCCGTTACGGGCAGCTCAGAGATGGGTTGCAGTTCTTTCTAGGAGGTGGTTGCAGGGCCACTCCTTCCCCCGGTGGAGGGCCGGGGGAAAACCTCTTTTTCCAAAGAGCTGTCTCTCCCATCTCTGAGCACACAGAGTTCTCGGACGACAGTGCGCGCCACCCTCGGGTCCCGCCACTCTCGCCCTCCTCTGTCACAGAGTTCTCGGATGACAGTGCGCACGCTCACGGGCCTCGCCACTCTCGTCCCCCTCTGTCGCCAGACCCCTGCCAGAGCACGCCCCTGTGGAACGCTGGTCCTTCCCTGGCCTCCTCTGGCAGGACGCGGCTAATGACCGTGCCCCCACACCGGGCCGCTATGCCACCCACGTCTGGGCCGGTCATTCCGCTTCGCTGCACCCCCGGGGGGACGTCTGTCGTTCGCATGACCCCGCTGGCACAGTCCGTGGGAGCCTGGTTAGAGCTTCCCCCCTGTCCCGCTGGCTCACGCGAACCATCAGGCTCGGCTATGCGATTCAGTTCGCACGGTCTCCTCCCCGCTTCAGGGGAGTCCGCTTCACTATGGTCGGTGGCAATGCCCCTGTCATGAGTGCGGAGGTCGCCACCCTGCTGGCGAAGGGTGCGATCGAGACTGTCCCTCCAGCCGCAATGAGGTCCGGCTTCTTCAGCCCCTACTTCATTGTCCCCAGGAAATCCGGTGGGTTACGGCCAATCCTGGATCTGCGCGTCTTGAACCGTTCCCTTCACAGGCTTCCGTTCAAGAGGCTCATGGCCAAGTGCATTTTCGAATGTGTGCAGCCACAGGATTGGTTTGCAGCGATCGACCTGAAGGACGCCTACTTCATGTCTCCATTTTTCTCGACACAGACCGTTCTTGCGGTTTGCTTTCGAGGGACAGGCATACCAGTACGCAGTTCTCCCATTCGGGTTGGCCCTGTCTCCTCGCGTCTTCACGAAGGTCGTCGAGGCAGCCCTTGTGCCGCTACGGCAGCACGGGGTTCGCATCCTGAATTATCTCGACGACTGGCTAATCCTAGCTCACTCTCGGACCAGGGTTGCGAACACAGGGACCTAGTGCTCCGGCACCTAGCCCGTCTGGGCCTTCGGGTCAACTGGGGGAAGAGCAAACTTTGCCCCGTGCAGAGGATCTCTTTTCTCGGTAGGAAATTCGACTCGGTCGCCATGTGCGCGCAGCTTACGAGCGAGCGCGCGCAGTCACTGCCGACTTGCCTGAGACAATTTGAGGGCAAGAGTGCGGTTCCACTGAAACTTTTTCAGAGGCTCCTGGGGCATATGGCATCTGCAGCCGCGGCAACGCCGCTCGGATTGCTTCATATGAGACCGCTTTAGCACTGGCTTTGCGATCGAGTCCCGAGGTGGGCATGGCGTCAGGGCACGTTCCGAGTACCAGTTACTCCGACCTGCCATCAGACCTTCTCCCCGTGGACGAATCTCAGCTTTCTAGGCCCAGAGTGCCCTTAGAACGAGTTTCCAGGCATGTTGTTGTCTCAACGGATGCCTCCTCCACGGGCGCCATGTGCAATGGACATGCTGCCGTGGGCTCCTGGACAGGACCCCACCGCCTATGGCATGGCAATTGCCTCGAGTTGCTGACAGTACGTCTCGCTCTGCACCGCTTCCATGCGCTGCTCAAGAACCAGCACGTACTAGTCCCATCAGACAATACCGCGACAGTAGCGTACATCAACCGACAAGGTGGTCTACGCTCCCGCCGTATGTCGCAACTCGCCCGCCACCTCCTCTTATGGAGTCAGAAGCATCTGAGGTCGCTTCGAGCCATTTATATCCCGGGAGACCTGAACTGTGCAGCCGACGAGCTCTCACGGCTTCAACCTCTTCCTGGAGAATGGAGACTCCATCCCCAGGCGGTTCAGCTGCTTTGGGATCAGTTCGGGGACGCACAGGTAGACCTGTTTGCCTTCCACGACTCGTCCCACTGCGCCCAGTTTTACTCCCTGACCGAGGGCACGCTCGGCACGGACGCACTGGCGCACAGCTGGCCGCGGGGCCTCCGCAAGTATGCGTTCCCCCAGTGAGCCTTCTTGCACAGACCTGTGCAAGATCAGGGAGGACGAGGAGCAGGTCATATTGGTTGCGCCACACTGGCCCACCCGAACCTGGTTCTCCGAACTTGTACTCCTCGCGACAGCACCTCCCTGGCCAATTCCTCTGAGGAAGGACCTCCTTTCTCAGGGACGGGGCACCCTTTGGCACCATCGTCCCGATCTTTGGAACCTCCACGTGTGGCTCCTGGACGGGACGAGGCAGGTTTGAGTACCCTACCACCAGCGGTGGTGGCTACCATCACTTCCGCTAGAGCGTCGTCCACTAGACATGCCTACGCGTTGAAGTGGAACCTCTTCGTCTCTTGGTGCTCTTCTCACTCAGAAGACCCCAGATCATGCCCGATCAGTGTCGTGCTTTCCTTCCTGCTGGGTTGGAGCGAAGGCTGTCTCCCTCCACCCTAAAAGAATATGTTGCCGCTATCGCCGCACATCACGATGCAGTTGATGGTAAGTCCGTGGGAAAGCACGACCTGGTCATCAGGTTCCTGAGAGGAGCGAGGAGACTACAGCCTCCTCGCCCTCCTCTCGTTCCCTCTTGGGACCTCTCGGTGGTACTAAATGCCCTGCAGAGTGCTCCCTTTGAGCCTCTGCAATCAGTGGAGCTTAAGTTCCTGTCAATTAAGACAGCGCTCCTGGTTGCTTTGGCCTCCATCAAGAGGGTAGGGGACCTGCACGCATTTTCTGTAGACGAAGCGTGCCTGGAATTCGGGCCGGCCTTTTCTCACGTGATCCTGAGACCCCGGCCTGGATATGTGCCCAAGGTTCCCACCACTCCCTTCCGGGACCAGGTGGTGAACCTGCAAGCGCTGCCCCTGGAGGAGGCAGACCCAGCCTTGGCATTGCTCTGTCCAGTACGCGCCCTCCGTGCTTACGTAGACAGAACGCAGTGTTTCAGGTCCTCAGACCAGCTCTTTGTCTGTTATGGTGGGAAGCTGAAGGGAAAGGCTCTCTCCAAGCAAAGGTTGTCTCACTGGATAGTGGACGCCATTGCTTTGGCTTACCAGCAGCAAGGTCGACCATGCCCCCTTGGTGTGACGGCCCACTCCTCCCGGAGTGTGGCCTCCTCTTGGGCTCTAGCGCATGGCGCCTCGCTAACAGACATCTGCAGAGCTGCAGGCTGGGCGACACCCAACACATTCGCCAGATTCTACAATCTCCGAGTGGAGCCAGTGTCCTCCCGAGTACTCGCTTCAACCAGCCGGTGCTAGGACCCGCTCAGGTGTCTTTGCTTGCTCGCCATTCCACTCCACGGACTGGATACGTGCGATATTCCTCAGGTGAGCCTGATAAGCCCTGAGTTCCTCCAGCGCTGTTGACGTCAACGCCAGAATTATGCCTCCGGCAGCTTTCGCGTGGGCTAGGTGCCACCATGTGCATGGTTCCCCCTCTGGGCGACCCCCACATGTGTATTCCACTGTAAGCCTCTCTCGAGCATGTGTCTTTCCCTTGGCAAGCCAGTCTGCCACCCCTGGGGTTGAAATACTCCACCCTACGGGCTGGACACCCCAGTGTTCTCCGTATGCACCCCCTTCCGGGTCATATGTGTGTTTTTTAAGTCCCCCCCCTTCGGGCGGGCACTGATTGCATATTTCCACTGTGATATGCTTCCCAGTGTACCTTGGTATTCCTGTGTTAAGTAGGAGTCCTTCGTCCGTGCTAGTCTCACGACAGGGAGCTCAGACTTACGCAGGGCACTGGAAGACAGCCGAGGTGGCGTGATTGGACTGGAAACCCCATTCGTCGTCATTCGACGTAACTCGAAGTGACAACGAAAGGGAACGTCTCGGTTACGGATGTAACCCTCGTTCCCTGAGTAGGGAACGGAGACGTTACGTCTTCCTGCCACTTCCGCTGTACCGCTGGAACAGCCTGATTTCAGCCTTGGCTCCTTCAGCGAAGAAACATATCTGCATGTTGCCAGCTCACTTCCTTTATACCCACAAGGTGGGGCGGAGTTATGCTATGCAAATTCAGCAGACCCATGGCATTTGCTTGCCATTGGCTCGTTTTATTACTGTTCGAAGAGGATAGGCTTCTAAGCGAACCCCATTCGTCGTCATTCGACGTAACGTCTCCGTTCCCTACTCAGGGAACGAGGGTTACATCCGTAACCGAGACGTTTTGTGGTATCTGTATATTTCTGTCGAAGAGCATTTAGCTGCTGAAGTGGATTTACTCATTGTAGAGTTACTGAAAGTTATCATGAGCATTGTAATGTTTAAAGCGGATGTCATAACAAATGTCAGTAGACTGTGAAGTTTATAAAACAAGCGGTTTGTTCAGAAATCCGCAAGATCTTACTTTCGTGCTGTGAAAACACAAAACTGAAGACGGGACACAGGCGCAGTGCTAATACAGGGACAGGGCTACATAAGGTCTATCTGTGACTGAACAGATCCGATTCCAATGATTTCAGAACAAATGGACATTGCTTGGACATGTTGGACATGTTAGCATGTTGCTAAGCTAACGGTGTAGTTCCAAGAAGCATGAAAGCAAACATCACAATAATATTTTGTATAAATATCATCTTTATTATTGTACTGTCTATACAACATTGAATGAAATAGTAGCCTATATTTATCATTATTCTCCCACCATTTTGGATGCATTTATCCCTGGAACTATTAACTACTAACAATCTATTGTGAGATTGCCGATCAGAAAATAAAAGGTAAGAGTCTTAACTTCTAGAACGGTCTTTGTTTCTGATGTGTAGCTACATATGATGCCTTCATAAGCAACCGGTTTATGAAAGCTGTTAGTGCATGGTTTGCTCATTCGTTTGAATGACAGCAGAAGTTCACCTCTCAATAGGTATTGTTTGCTGTGTTGGGCTGCCGAGTCTAACCGAGGCCTTGCATTCAGAACTGACAAATCTCCAGATGTTCCTTCCTCTGTGAAGCTCTGAGTAATGAATGTGACTCAAACAGAAAGGCAGCTCCCCGCACTTCAAATAGAGACAAAATCCATAAAGCCGAAAGTGAACATACGGCCATCATGTACATGTGATGTGCTTCAGTGCAAGTGTTTCACTCTCCCTGTAAACACACCTCGCTCACACTGTCACGTACATGAATCGCCCTCTTCAGGCTGTGCGAGGGATTGCCTCACCATCACTTTTGCTCAGAGGACAATTGGGTTACACTTTATTTTAAGGTGTCATTGTTACAGTGTAATATTAATTAACTGCATGTACTTACTATAGGGTTAGGTTGAGGGTTAGTTGCATGTAATTATGCATAATTTACTATAGTAAGTACATGTAACATATGTAACAAGGTCACTGTAAAATAAAGTCAGATTAATCACAAAATGAAAGAGGCTCACTTTAAAAGTTTAGCTGATATCTACCCTTCTAAGTGAGTTCATAAGTGTTACATTTAACTTTAAAAGTGCACTAAATTCTGTAATAATTTACTTTATTGACTTTCTGTACAAAGTGCAGATTTGGTTATCTGAAACCAAGGTTGCTGTTCTTCATCTGACCTTGTCCTTTGCAGATATTGAGTATGGGAACTGTGAAGAAGAAGGCCATATAGGAGACACATGTGAGATCTTTTTCTAAAAAGAAACATCCGAGAAGCAGGAGATATAAGCACAACTCTCCATTTGTTCTCAATTAAATCTCGCCAATGAAAAACGAGGTTTCATTTCAAGTTATTAAATACTTATGAGGTTCACAAAATATCCAGTGGTGATTTAAAAAAAAAAAATTAAGACAAAATTAGACAAAAATGTGGAAATCACATAGGATAGAATTCAGTGACGTCCGAAGATGAAGATATTGTTTTTTAGTGTTGTATTTACATGCGCTCATGTATGTTCTTACGTGTGAACATATACATGTGTCATGTTGGGTGTCAGGAGTGAGGATGAAGATATAAAATGGCCCCCTGGTCTTCCAGTCTCTTAAGAACTTGTCCCTCTTGGTTGAGATCATGGTAGGAGTTCTGAAACAAAAAGGAGATCCAGTAAAGCAAAGCAATGCTACAGTCTTAGAAGAAAAGGTTCTATATAAAAGGGTTCAGTCCGGCAGAACCTTTTGTGGGTTGTCATCGTGGGATCATTTTATAGAATTAGTTTTTATTCATTAATTGGTTTTAACACTTTTTTTCGATAGTCCACTTCACAGCTCTGCAACTTTTCAACTACATGTCAACTAGCAGTCATTGGAGTATTAGTAGACTGATGCTTAATATCTGCATCAGTTATTTTGATATCTACCCTTAGAAGGTCCCTTAGAAGGGTAGATATCAGATAAACTTTTAAAGTGATCCTCTTTAATTCAGTTATTAACTGATTTGACACTTAATATCTGTATAACACTTTATTTTGATGCTCCTCAACAGTCATTCTACTGACTATAAGTCACTTTACAACTGCATGTCAACTTATTCTCCTAACCTGAACCCTAACAGTACTACTAATACTGTTAATACTGTACTAATAATAAGTTGACATGTAGTGGGCTTTATGCACAGCTGCACTACTTCCTGAACTTTAGGCAGCTCCTTTGTTTCCTGTCTGCCATTATTGGACAAACTGATTAATCCAGGTGTGTCTGATTATTGTTGTTGGTCAGTTTGTGCATAAAGTGACTTATAGTCAGTAGAATGTGTGTTGAGGAGCATCAAAATAAAGTGTTAGCAGATATTAAGCAGACTAATTCTCTAATGAGAGTTAGTTGACATGAAGTGGAATGTCTGAAGTGGACTATCGAAATAAAGCCCAGTTTTTTGTGGTTTTTTTTCATTTAAAAAAACCAACCTTCATGGACTTCATTGTTTCTTTTCCATAGTAGTGGATGGGCTGTTTCTGGTTCCGGGACTCTGGATATCCGAATCCAGCGACGTGCACAACGTCACAGTAGTTTAACGCCACAAATACTGCCAGAATCCCAGTGGTGGGATGGATTGGTTTCTGACGGAGAAACAGAGGAAGTGCTGTTTAGATAACGTCTGTTTAATAGTGTGTGTCCTGCAGGGGGCGGCTGAAGACAGCTTTAACTTTCCTATGAATGCTTACACACTTGGATTTTAGCCCAAGTCATCTATATGAATCTATAGCCGATTTTATTCACTTTTATCTATGCAAATAAGTCCAATCAAATGCTCTCTCTCCACTAAGGTCCATCGGCAACCGTCCAGCAAGAAACCTGACAGTGGCTATTTTTTTTTTACAGAATGAGCTCTATGATATGCCCTGCACAAACCGGACATACAGTACGTGTGTCAACATAGGACATACATTTTTTATGAGGTAAGCATTGTAAAAAAAGTTGAACACACACCTACGCTGCAATACAAACAATGCCATAAACCACGTATTCGCTGTGAACCTTTTGTACACGGAAAAAAAATAATTCATTGGATTTACTCATTTGAATAGTGGACATTGGTTGCACACACATTGTTTGCTTTGGAAGCCACTTACACAATTGTGTTCCATCAACACAGATTATTCACGTTTAAACAACACAGACTATTCATGTTCAATCAACAAAGTAAAATATACTAAATACAATTTGATAAATCTAACAGGTGACCAGTCTCCCTTTTTTCAGTGCATGAACCAATCTTAAATGCTAAGTTTACACACTCCTTCAGCCAAAGCGTTTACTATAAGTGTTGCTGAATCAGTCCACAACCTAACCAAATGCTCCACTCTTCTCCAAAATGGTAACCCTCTGTAATTTAAATGGGTCTAATAATTGAGAAAATTAGTTTTTATGTGCATATGATACGCAGTTTACGCACTTCATTGCGTGTAATACACACGCACCCCACACCACTAATTCTACCCAAACGTATAATACACACGCACCCCACACCACTACTAAACCTACCCTAACCAACCCATGCGTATCCTATGCACGTAAAAACTCATTTTCGCATATAAATTACACGATAAACACACTGCGTGCTATAGAGACACATTTAGTGTGATCCAACATTTATTCTCTCTTAATTCAGCCATTCCGCCCAGTTTCAGGTAATGCAACACAAATCATTCATGTAATCCAACACAAATGGATTAAGTAAACTTACATTTTACATATATTTAAGCAGATTGAACACAATCAAATTAAGTTTGGACAAAAATATTTAAGCAATTGTGTTGCTTAAACTAATTTTAATCAAGCAATTTGAACAAGCAACAAAAATCTTTTTTTCCAGTGTATGTTGGAAAATTTCTGCTTAGTGGAAAGTAATGGATCTTGGCGTTTTCCAGCCCTGACTGCTTAAGTTGCATCTATCTCTCTTTTTCCAAGTCATTAGCTTTTCCGCATTGCTCCATGATTTCCGTAGCTACTGATCCGTTCAGTCCCACACAAAGTATCCTCTCTAAACACACTTGTATTCATCTCCTCAAAGATGCGAATCTCAGCCTCCATTTCAACAACATCGTCACCATTTTCACATCATGTTCAAATTAAAACTAGAGACTTCCTACTTTCTTCTTGTTGTTAATTGTCTTTCCTTTCCAAATGGGGATGTAAACATTTGCCACTGCGCTCTGTGTTACTCATATAGAACATTTACAAATATCAAGCTTGATAAGATTTAAATGATCAAACAATATATGTATTCAACATTAAAGACAGAATTGTGCTTGTCAAATGGTAGTAGAATATGTTCACAGATGAAATACTGTCATGAAATATAACTGTAGAAGAACTCACTTCATACATCTACTATACATTACCAAAACAACAGTTGATTAAAAGTCAAAATGGCTCAGAAAAATTTATTAGTATTATAATTAGAATGAAATTAGAATCAGGACTAGCATCACTTGGTTATATTTTAAAATATTAATATGAATTTTTTAAGTGTCCAAATACTGTTTTTGTGCCCTGTAAATAATCATTTGTGTGCCTTGTAAATGGTAATAATAATAATACCCACGTCCCTCCAGAGGATAAGTGGTTTGGACAATGGATTGAATTATAATATTATAACAGACTAGCTTAATGATTTAGTTAGTTATTTTCCATTTTCTTGTTCTGCTTCTATTTTTAGAAGCCAGCGGTTCTGCTTGCATTTCCGGTTGAAAGCGCTCTCTCGACCAACACAAAGGATGAGAGTCTGTAGACTGTGGACACTTACTGTTTGTTGGTAGTACAGTAAGTGTCCAGGTTAAGAAATGAAAGCTTTAGTGTAAGTTCTGCCGGGAAGACTCAATTGTTACGTTACTTATTACCTTCTCATCTATCCAATCACGTTCTAATATTCTAAGTATAAAAGATCCATTCTTACACTCGCCTGAGTTTGCAGATGCTGACGCTTCCACTTACCCTAACCCTCCCCACCACCACAAGATGGTTCTTCCCTCCATCCTCCCCACCACCACAAGATGGTTCTTCCCTCCATCCTCCCCACCACCACAAGATGGTTCTTCCCTCCATCCTCCCCACCACCACAAGATGGTTATTCCCTCCATCCTCCCCACCATCACCAGACAGTTCTTCCCTCCATCCTCCCCACCACCACCAGACGGTTATTCCCTCCATCCTCCCCACCACCACAAGATGGTTCTTCCCTCCATCCTCCCCACCACCACAAGATGGTTATTCCCTCCATCCTCCCCACCACCACCAGACGGTTCTTCCCTCCATCCTCCCCACCATCACCAGACAGTTCTTCCCTCCATCCTCCCCACCACCACCACCACCAGACGGTTCTTCCCTCCATCCTCCCCACCACCACAAGACGGTTATTCCCTCCATCCTCCCCACCACCACAAGACGGTTATTCCCTCCATCCTCCCCACCACCACCAGACAGTTCTTCCCTCCATCCTCCCCACCACCACCACCACCAGACGGTTCTTCCCTCCATCCTCCCCACCACCACAAGACGGTTATTCCCTCCATCCTCCCCACCACCACAAGACGGTTATTCCCTCCATCCTCCCCACCACCACCAGACGGTTCTTCCCTCCATCCTCCCCACCACCACCAGACGGTTATTCCCTCCATCCTCCCCACCACCACCAGACAGTTCTTCCCTCCATCCTCCCCACCACCACCAGACGGTTCTTCCCTCCATCCTCCCCACCACCACCACCACCACCACCACCAGACGGTTCTTCCCTCCATCCTCCCCACCACCACCAGACAGTTCTTCCCTCCATCCTCCCCACCACCACAAGACGGTTATTCCCTCCATCCTCCCCACCACCACCAGACGGTTCTTCCCTCCATCCTCCCCACCACCACCAGACGGTTCTTCCCTCCATCCTCCCCACCACCACCAGGATGGTCCCTTCCCTCCATCCTCCCCACCACCACCAGGATGGTCCTTTCCCATACCTCACGGGGGGTCGGCTACGCCCCTGCCTTCCTCTTCAGGCAAGAAATGCAGAATCCCTACCCTCGGATCGCGAGTTATGGACGAGGCCTACGCCAAATAACTTTATTGCATATATTGCTTGCTGGGCTGTTAATAAATGCATAATTGTTACAGTATCTTTTCTCCCGAGTCTTTCTGGTAGAACTAGTTTGGCCAGCACTATATGTTGATGTTTGACTAAAAAGATCACTCTCTTTCAGTGTGTTTTTTTTTTACTAATAGCTCCAGAAGCGAGTGTGGATGTGCACGTGTGTTTCCCCCATGTTTATTGACAGAGTACGGCTCTGTTTGCCACCCTCTCAAGCATGATATCTCTGTGATTCTGGCTGTCGGCCCAGAGTTAGCAGGGGTCCCTGTCAGCGAGGAACACGGGAGGACAACCTTCTTAAGCAGCCCGAGGAATATAAAGAAGTGCATCTGTTGCACGTGTGCCCGCCTGACAGAAATATGTAGAGGAGTGGGAATCCAAAAAATACACAAGTACACAGAGAGGAAAGAGGATGTATGTGTGTGTTTGTCTAAGCCTGACTGATACTGTGCTAAGTTTAAAAATATAGGTGACAAAATGATAGAAAGAGAGAGAGAGAGAGAGAGACAACTACAAAATAAAAACAAAGATACACTTAAATATACATTTCCAAGCAGCCATCATTATCAACATCACAAATGCATTGATGTATTCCCCATTTATATTTAAACATTTCCATATCTCTGACCAGTTTATAGAAAGTAAATTAAATTTCAATGCGAGATTTTAGTAAACCTTTTAAAATGGACACCACATCAGTTGATGCATCACCACTCAACAGCTTTTTCCGTGACAACCATATGGCCAATTTTGCCTCCCTTTCTTTCCAGCATCTCGAAACAAAACCAGCTGTGGTGTCTTAAAAGATAGCAAGCAACCCTCCTTTTCTTGCCATGTCCCAGTCTCACTCTCAGCAGAGACACTCAGCTCTGGAAACACACATTTGTCCACCTCCTCTTCAAACGTTTCTATTCCCAGTCTATAGTCCTGTGGCAGAGACTCTAAAATCTGATTCAACACTTTCTGTGTCAATCTGATTGATCTTAGTCCCAATTTAAAAGCTGTACTTTCAGCAGTTATCCATTCTTTTGTTTCCATTAAATGTTCAATCTTTACAATTTTCACTTTCCACATGGCTTTTCTGAAGGTGTCTGATTTAGAAATGTCCAAATCTAATTCAAGATTAAAAAGTAGTGGTTCGTCTTTCAGCCATAATGTCTGTGTCCCATTTCCACTCCGTGAAAACTTAAAAAGTGTCCATGATCTTAAAATCGATCTATAAAAAGAGCTCAGTCCAGAAAGGTCCAGTTTATTAATTTCCATAAGGAAAAGATGGCGGTCTAGGCCCATGTTTCCCGGTGTCCTCAGGAGGGCACAGGCAACTCCAGCCCAGCTCACCTCTTCTCCATACAGCAGTCTCTGTGCCGTCCGGATTCTGAAGGCCTTTATTCTTGACGTGACGTTGATCAGCCCCTGGCCTCCTCCATGTGTAGGCAGATAAAGAACCGCCACCTTCAAACAATGATGTCCCATCGAGAGACAAAGACTCCACCAGTCTTTGCTGGATTTCTCTCACCAGCTCTTCAGGAGGTTCAAGTATTGCCATTTTGTGCCATAACGAAGATGCAACCGAATTGTTACAAACCAGTACCCTCCCCCTGTAGGATAGCTGGAGAAGCAACCATTTCCAATCAGACAACCGAGCACACACTTTCTTCACTAGGCCCTCCCAGTTTTTTTCTTTTATACTCTTCTGTCCCTAAAAACCCCTAAGTATTCGAAAGCCACCAGGAAGGACTGGACCTTTAAAATCTTTTCCACACCACAAAGCATCACATTTACCCCAATTAACAACTGCTGAGGAGGCTTTGCCATAACACTCTAAGCATCTGAATGTCATTTTGTTCCCGTATTATAACTGTGACTTCATCAGTTACAGCGTATGCAGAAAGTTTAATATTAGAAGATATAGTATTAACCTTTAGACCCATTAACTCTTTCCTCAACTTACACAGAAAAGGTTCAATTACAATACTGTACAGGTGACCTGAGAGAGGACAGCCCTGTCTGATACCTCTTTTTACACATATAGGGATACTCAACCCACCAGCCATTTTAATCATACATCTTGCCTCAGTATATAGGAGTTTAATTTTTAAAATAAAAATATCCCCAAAAAGCCTTCAAAGTGTCAAAAATAAAAACATGGTCAACCCTGTCGAAAGTCTTTTCTTTATCTAAAGATAACAAACCCAAATTAACATCATTACAATGAGTAAAATCAAAGACATCCCTTATTAGGTGAAGGTTATCTGTAATGGATCTATTCTTTATACAATAAGATTGATCCTTATGCACAATTTCTTGTAACACCAAGTTCAGTCTATTGGCCGAACATTTACATCTAAGTATCTTATATTCCGTGCATAAAATCGCTACTGGCCTCCAGTTCTTTAAAAGAGTCAAATCACCCTTTTTTTGGGAGCAACGATAAAACAGCACGTTGACAACTTGTTGGGAGAGTTACATCAAGAAAGCATTTTTGAAGTATTTTAAAATAGTCCTCACCAATAGTGTCCCAAAAGAACTTATAGAATTCACCAGGAAGTCCATCGAGTCCTGGAGTACGACCTGAAGAGAGACCCTTTACGGCAGAGGTAACTTCATCAAAAGTAAGCTCAGACTCTAAAGAAGCCTTATGTTCTTCAGTTAGAACAGGAAGATCCTTAAGTAGCTCATTCCTACAGTGTTCAACAGAGCTTTCCGCAGAGTACAAACTTCAATAAAAAGCCACAGCAAGTCTACGCATCTCCAGCGGATCTGAAGTGACATGTCCGTTGATTTTTTTCCTCAGTCCATAGTTCTTTTAGATTATCAGCATCATTGTCAGTCATTTTTGTTCAATAAAATCTCTCTTTCCAGCCACTCCAAAGTTTTTCTTCATTGTAAAGAGGAATGAGATGCATATTTTTGGCAAAAATCTCTTATATGCACTTTCCCAAATTCCCACCACTGTATAATACTTTCAAAAATAAAATTTTCTTGTTTCCAGGTCTCCCAAAACAATTTAAGTTTCACAAAATTGCTTATCTTCCAAAAGTTTTGTATTAAAATGCCAATACCAACTTTTGTGTGTATTTTTTGCCAAAGCAACTGCAACAGTAATTAATTTATGATTAGAAATAACATTAGGAATGATATTTGCATATTATAAGACAAATAAAAACGATCCAAACGAGCAGCAGAAATATTTTAATTACAAACATTCACCCATGTATATTGCTTTGTAAGGGGATTATGATCTCTTAAATTAGTCCCATGACTCAAAACATAGTCTCCTTTCCACCATAATCCCCAATCAACTTCATTGCCATGAGTATGGGTCTCTTGTCGGAAAGTAACACTTAAATCCTTCAATTTAATCATTTCTGATAATATCACATTCTTCCTCCCATCTCTCATCCCATTGATATTAAGGGATCCCACCCGTAAAAACTCCATGAAAGAGAGAAGGAGAAGAAAAAGCAGAAAAGAGAAGCAAAGTTAAAAGCCACCATAAAAGTTTTGTTGTTCCCCTCGTTATTCTTTCTGTTGCTATTTTCTTTCTCTGTCTTATAGCAGTTGAATGTTTTTTAAGACGGAACTTCTTTTGTTGTGAGATTTCTTCATAACTCTTTCATACCATCATCAGTAATCTGTGAACACTCATCTACCTCATCAGCAATGTTCTCCTCTGAACCTCCTGCCTGAGCTCCATCATCAACTATCTCCTTTAAAACTCCTTTTCTTCCATCATTCATCTCAATAATATCAGAAGCAGTAGCATTCTGCGAGCCAATCTGTACAATAGCATCAGTATGATTCACACCTTCAGCATTGACACTCACCTCATCTTTCACCTCCTCTGTCACTCCATCATCTTGTTCCACACTCCTCTGCTCTGCTACAGCATTATGATGTTCAACAGTAACTCCAGTATCAGCTCTAGATGTGGACGGCCTTTGCTCATCTCGATGTGGTCACGCGAAACGTTTATGGCCCAAATCACCGCACTTGAAGCACTTAAAACTCTCAGTGCTCGCATAAACCATAAACAAGTTTTCTGCGTGATTCACACAGAAGGAAACTTCAAGAGTATGTGTTGGTGAATTAAGAAACATATAGATCTGACGTCTAAAAGAGAGTACATGTTTGAGTGCCGCATTTTTACACCCGAGGGGAATCATTTTTACAGGGATTCCACAGTTTTTTTTACAGGACAGAGGTGACCAAGGACTCCATACCAGCTTGAGACTTGAGGTCTCAAACTACAGATAATTGACCATACAAACATTTCACAATAACAAATATCTTGGCTCTCATTAAAAAATAAAATAAACAAGCAGAATCCCAAATTATCATGTGTGAGTGAAACTTTGGTGAGGTAAACGTTTCCCAATTGGCTAGTAATTTTATTAGAAACAGCATACCATCAACAAGTCGATCTGTAAGAATGATAGTCTGACCTTCCTTACTGCAAACCAAAAGCAAAGACACTACAATTCAAGTGTTTGGGGTCAGTAGGATTTTCTTATTGACTATTATTCATCAAGGATGCATTAAATTAATCAAAAGGGACTGTTTAGACATGTATACTGTCACAGAAGATTTCTATTTCAAATAAATGATGTTCTCTACACTTTTTAGCCTGACGGATGACAGACTTCCTCCTCAAGAATGGCTACATTGACAGCTCTGTGCAGAAAGGTGGTATTTCAGGAGTACCGGCTTGCCTAGAACACACTTGTCACGCAGCTGATCAGAGAGGCTCGTGAAGGAAAGGGAGACCTTGTGGTTCTTTTGGCTTGACCTTGCCAACGCATACGGAGCTCCTTGAGACGACCCTGGATCGCCACCACAAACTGAGTAAGATAAAGTACCTCATTCTGAACTACTACAGTGACTTCAGAGTTACTTCGGGAAACTTAAAATCAGAATGGAACCGGCTTGAAAATGGGATCATAACTGGGTGTACCATCTCAGTTATTCTTGCCATGAATATGGTGTTTAAGGCAGCAGAAGTTGAGTCCAGAGGCCTCCTGTCCTGACCTCACTGTAACCACACCATTAGTGCCAGGAGGCCAGTGGATGCTCCAGGGCCTGGAAAAACGTATTCATAAAGTGATGGGGGAAAGTGGTGGAAAAGTTCCACTTCCAGGTGGATGGTACTGAATTCCATCCATTACTGAGAAGCCTGTCAGGAGCCTTGAAAAGGTCTTTGACTGTAGTCTCAGGGATACTACAGCCATCCAAGCCATCAGGGAGCTTGAATCTTGGCTCACCACAGTCGAAAAAGATTTAAGACCCGGGTATACCAACATGGCATCTTACCTCGAGTCCTCTGGCCTCTACTGGTGTGTGAGGTAACCTTGACAACAAGCGAGACCATGGAGAAGAAAGTCAGTAGCTACCTTTGTAGGTGGCTGGGATTGCCATGCAGCTTGAGCAGCACAGGACTCTATGGTAAAAGTAACAAGCTCCAGCTCCCATTTAAAAGCATTGACGAGGAGTTCAAGGTCTCTCGCGCCAGAGAGGCACTACTCTATCGGGACTCCAAGGACCCGGGGGTGGCATCACGGTGCGGACAGGTAGAGAGCAAAGGTATTTCCGAGAAATTTTCCGAGTCCCGGGTGAGACACAGGGCTTTGGTGGGCACTGTAGCTATGGGCCAGCCAGGGTTAGGAGTCAACCCACAACCTCGCTATGACAAGGCCCATGGTAGGGACCGATGCCAGCTAGTCGAGGAGGCTGGTGTTGATGAGGAAAGGACCTGCAGGATGGTGGGCATGCGGCATCAGGGAGTATGGGCAAGGTGCACTGGAGAAGAATATCAAATCTCCACATCTGGGGTAGGAATGACTCACCAGCATGTCCTCTGTGCCCTGGGAGGGGTTCCCTAGAGCACATCTTAAGCAACAGCCCTGGTGCTAAAGTCTATTGCTATTCCATCTCCAAAGCTAAGCATGGCTGCCACCGGAGGAACATCACTTTTGTCAAGGCCGGGGAGCAGCCATATCCACAGCCTAAGCCGGCAGCCGGGCTGTTCACTTCGGCTTTGGATTAGGAGCTTCAAGTTGATCTGGGGAGGCAGCTCAAGTTCCCGGTCTACATCGTGGCAACTGGATTGAGGCCAGACGTGATGCTAACATCAGCCACTTCGAAGCAGGTGCTCTTGAAAGAGCTCACAGTTCCCAGGGAGGACCGCATCGAAGAGGCGAATGAACGTAAGCAGTCAAGGTATCAGGAGCTGGTGAAGGAGTGCAGGCACGCTGTGAGCCCATCGAAGTTGGGTGTAGAGACTTTGCTGGTCGGTCACATTGTAAGGTCTACACGCTGTTTGGCATTACTGGGGCTTTGAAAAGGAAAGCCATCAATTCCACTATGAAGGCTGCAGAAAGGGCCTCTAGATGGCGTTGGCTTAAGAGGAGCAATCTGTGGGCCAATGCTGCTGAGACACAAGCAAGGGCCTGATCAACCCTAGCTGGGTCACCTGGGTGAGGGTGTATGATGTTGAAAGACCGGAAATGGCCAATGACCTTAGGAACATAACTAAAAATCTGTCCCAGCTCATCCTAGGGTGTATCTTTGATGTAAAAATTGTGGTTTTCACAAAAACTTGAAGCAGCACAACTGTTTTCAACATTGATAATAATCAGAAATGTTTTTTGAGCACCAAATCAGTATATTAGAATGATTTCTGAAGGATCATGTGACTGGAGTAATGATGCTGAAAATTCAGGAATAAATTACATTTTACAATATATTCACACAGAAAACAGCTATTTTAAATTGCTATAATATTTCACAATATAACTGTGTTTACTGTGTTTTTGATCAAATAAATGCAGTCTTGCTGAGCATAAGAGTTCTATGAATTAAAGTCTCGACACGATCCCAGTCGAGAAACAAGGGTCTTATCTAGCTAAACGATCGTCGCAGACCAGCACAAGACGAACAATTGTAGTTAAAAAGTATATAAATTTACTTCTTTTTTTTTTTGCAAAATGACCGATCGTTTCGCTAGATAAGACCCTTATTTCTCGACTGGTATCGTGTCGAGACTTTGAAGCTGCATTGAGACAGACATTTGAACCTTCTTTTGAAGATTGGGATATATGGTTGCCTTTTAAGTCCATTCTCTGTAGAAAAATCCTGGAATGTTTTCCTCAAAAACCTAAATTTCTTTTCGACTGAAGAAAGAAAGACATCGATATCTTGGATGACATCGGGGTGAGTAAATTATCAGCAAAAAAAATTTGACAGTGAACTAATCCTTTAAACTTGTTTCGGCTTCTTCTTCACATTTTTTGTAATCTGGAGATTCATTACTCTTTCAGAAGATGCCTAACAGCACCCCCTACCGTATAACAGTGGAAACACAGAAAGCTGGACATTTCCGTCAATGGCAGGGAAAGAGTTAAAGGGGTCATGGGCTGCATTGTTTTATTGTTTCATAATGTTTCCTGGGGTGTACTTATAATGATAGTGGGATTTTAGATGTACATTTTAGTATGATTTTAGATTTAGAAATAAAAGGCATTTTTCCTACCCTGATTGTAGCCCTCTGATTTGAACACTCTGCCCACTGCTATGATTGGCTAACAGCTTTGCATATGAAATAGCTAGTATTATACGTGGAACCCTCTCAAAAACTTAGCACGTTTTTACTATTACAGCACTAAACTACTTGTGAAAAGTGATAATTACAGCATTACAATTAGACTTATGGCATTATATTTAGATTGTGGCATGAAAGGTTGCAGTGATGAGCATAGCCGATCACAGACACATATGCAGCGATCTCGTCATTGCAACTCGGTTTCTGCACACTAACGAATGCTTTCATCATAACTAACAGTGCAAAGTCAATGTAAATAAGAGATGCGTTGATTATTACGGGAGTTTTGACGTGAGTCCAAAACTCAGTGACAATAACAAACTGTTTGATTGACAGCTACAGCTATTGTAAACGGAGATTATTAACAGATAAATAATATTAACAGATATATAATAAAATATTATTTACACCCTAATAAGAAAACAATGTGAAGTTGACCGTTTAGTCACTGGTTGTCATAAGTCTAGTCTGTGTTTCTGTCTTGTTTCATGTTTAGCAGCTCTTGTTTAGCTTGTTGCCTTTGTATTTAAGCCTGTGTGTCTAGTCTTTGTTAATCCTTAATGTTTGTTTGCTGGTTGTTCTGGTCCCGCGCCTGTTTCCTGAGTCTGAGTTTATGTTTGTGTAGTTTGTGTAATAAAGGAATACTGCAAATGGATCCTACTTCCTCGTCTGCTTCAACCACCCGTGACACTGGTTTGATTTACTGACAGGATAAAGGATATCTGACTGTAGCTACATGAATCATTACATCAGAAATCACTGGTCACAGATCAGGCATTAGAATGAACCGGGTTACTTGCATGTTGTGGAAATACTGCCAAGTCCATATCGTAAAAGCCTGCGGCTTTTTTTGGAGACTGATTTACCACAGAATCCAGTGAAATGTAACGAATGCGAATAAATAATGTTCAACTGAGACACACATTGTTGAAAATAAAATGTCAACATTCCTAGCATTAGGATCCTTCTGAAGGTAATGTTATTTTTAGTGCAGTGAGTGACCTGTGCTCTTCTCTCTTCCTCATCTCATGTGCAGATTTTCTTCTGCAGAGGCGGTCTTTTACTACCTTATTACGTCATAAAGAGGCACATTCATGAACGAGTCATTCGCTGAGCCTGTAACAATAAAAGCTGATTTTGGAATAACAAGGAAGTTTTCAGTTCTGAAACGTTCAGGATATTCCAACGCATTCTCATCCTGGGGCGTCATATACTGACACTTTTGACATTTCGTCTACATCCAACGCACATGGCACGCTTTAGCGTCAATATGACACGCACAGAGCTTGGTTCGGTTATGGTTGGGTTTAGGTCTGGGGTAGGGTTAGGGTTAGACCGCTAGGAGGCGCCTTCTGGCCCATATCTATCTGCGTCTCATATTGACGCTAAAGGGTGCCATGTGCGTTGGATGTAGACGATATGTCAAAAGCGTCAGTATATGACGCCTTGGGATGAGATCGGGCTGGATATTCTTATAATATGATGAACTCTTATATGTCAAAACCTCAAGGAAATTTTGATTTCTCATTGCATGGGTCATTTAAGGGAGGCAGTTTTAATGTTTCACATTTTTTGAAGAAATAAATGCAGCATTAGACTTTTAATTATCAGTTACAAAAAAGTGTTACAATTCTCCCTTCATTAACATTACAGACACTACAAACACATCCTTATCACCTCCACATGTAACATGACATTTTTCATGGGAGTGAATTCATGTGGGAAAAACCTCCCTCTTACTCACAAATAATGAGATTAGAAGGGAGCTGGTGTTCTGCTCACTAATGGAGACTTCGAAGTATCAGGATACACCACATGTCAACCGACTGGACCCTCTCTAATATTTTTTATTAGCATGGCACATGCAATTCTGCCTTGGGTAACCTTAATGTAAAGAATCCATATATGATGCATTAAAATGATTTTTGAGTCTCATTACAATCGTTTCATTACTATCAAAAGTGACACAATTTTCATTTCTGAAATTATATCCACATCTGTTCTGCCAAAGTAAGAGCGTTTCCATAGTGATAAGAGTGTTTAACATTCCCTGAAACCTGGCCATGTGTGCAGATCTCACCTGTTGTCGGCGTGGTTGCAAAGGAATTTGCAGAAGCTTGCTGGCTGTTAGGCGAAGAAAATATGGGTCCAGGACACGGATCTGACTGGTCGGGCCAAGCCAGATCTGGGGAGGAGGCTTCCAGAAACCCTTTCGAACCTAAATCAGGCACAGAGAGAAAACAGCTCCTCGTGATTACTGGGAAATTGGGGGGGAATCTGGCACAGGTTTAAAAAACAACAAAAAACTAAGTGAGACGGACTGACCCTCTTCTCGTCATAAAGGATCTCTTTGAGCCAGCGGAGGTCCTGTTGTTTGAAAGGAACCAGGACTAGCCGAGTGTCCGGGTCATTGTGGATACCCGGATTATAGGAGGCGGATTCGGGATAAAACAGACGCAAAGTGGTCTTGTTTCCAACATCCTCCTCGTAGCCTCTCACTGGGGCGTCATTCAGCCTGACACACAAAGATATGAGGCCATTTATATTAAGGTTGAAGGTCAAATCAGAGCTGGGTATACTGAACATGTTGACTTCAAATCATGTTGGAATAAGCATTGATAATAAGTGTGCGTAGGCTATAATATCAATGCAATGGACCACAATAATGCAATTCTAAGTTGAGAATGTGTTAAGAGTTAAGAAATAATAGCAGAAACAACTTGGTTTTGTGAAATATTGACTGTGAAATGTAGTTTGTACACAATTTGTGCTCTGTTGATGAAGAATAGTGGTAAAGCTTGCCAGAAAGCACTACTCGTTTAGCCGATTTATGAGGTGATAGGCTAGTGCAGCCAAATTGCATTTCCCGTCATTCCCTATGGCAGCAAGAGATTGCTAAAATACATAATAAAGACAATTACAGACCTTATTTACACCATTTGCCATTGATTTTGCTACACTAGTGCTAAATAAGCTCCCTGATTTGGCAGTAAGTTAAAAAGACAGAATAAATTTGAAATTGCCTAACACATAGGCTATATATTTTTCCAGACAAAATCTGTTCGTACATCAGCTCATAATTATGACCTCCGAGCTTGTAAGTAGGACTTGAATGCTGCAATTCATCTCAGCGTGTGTGTGTGTGCGTGCGTGCGTGCGTGCGTGCGTGCGTGCGTGCGTGCGTGCGTGCGTGCGTGCGTGCGTGCGTGCGCGCGCGCGCGCGCGCGTGTGTGTGTGTGTGTGTGTGTGTGTGTGTGTGTGTGTGTGTGTGTGTGTGTGTGTGTGTGTGTGTGTGTGTGTGTGTGTGTGTGTGTGTGTGTGTGTGTGTGTGTGTGTGTGTGAGAAATAAAACTTCTCAAACTAGAAAGAGCCACACCTTGTGAAAACTTGAACAAACAAACAGTTCTTATTATGGAAATAATGTGTGAACTAAATGTAAATGTTTACTGACACTCAAATGCATGTTATTTATAATTAAATGAAAACGTAGTTTAAATGTATAGTGAATACAATTAGTTTAAGTAGGACTTTAGTACATATTTATATGTAATTTCATAATTATTTATATTGTCTTTCAAGTATGGTTAAAGTGTTCTGCTGAATTTAGTGACAAGCATTTATAATAAACTAAAATATATTTTAATGTCAATTTGTTGAAACTTGTATGTCATGTATTTAAAGGCATTTTGCAATTACACATTTGTAATGATGAAGTTGCATAAAGTACATTTAAAATATGTTAACTTTAAATGTAATATCAAATAACACAATAGTTAAAATTATAATCAAGTGTTTTACATGTGCTTTAGTATGCATCAAAATAAGTGTATTTCTTTAAAGCATGACAAAGGATTACTTAAAAAAAAAATTAAATGTGCTTTAAAGTAAAACTTTATTCTGCCATTATTGCAAAGTGCACTTTATAAAAGTGTACTTAAGTGTTTTAAGAAACATAGTAATGAAAGTTTATTCTCTTTTTATTTCATTAATATTATATTATTGTATTAATTAATAATATATAATAGTATTATCAGAAAGTACAGTTGAAAAAAAATACTTTTAAGATTTGAAGTACACCACAAGTGCACATTCAAATACAATTAAGCACACTTGTTTTTCAGAAGGGATCATTTAGGAACAAAAACACATTAGCATATTAATGGAGGCAATTGTAATGTGATAAATAAATGCAGCATAAGAGACTTTTTTTAAAACATTATCAGTTAAAAACCAAAGTGTTAAGGCCATTGCACACTGAGTCCGAAATTTTTTTTTGCGTTTTTTCGTATTCGTGATTCGGTGGCTCTGAATTGTCAAACACCATTCAAATTGCTTGTTACTGATGCGAAAAACGCAGAAAATCGAACCCGTTTAGATTTTTTTTTATGACGGACGAAAGTTTCGGAGGCAGTGTGCAAGCGTGATTGACATAACGTGAGGTCGTATTTATTTTTTAATGTGCGAAAATTTCGGATGCGAATTTCGGACTCAGTGTGCAATGGCCTTTACAATTCTCCCTGCTCTCCACTGCTTCATTAACGTTACAGACACTACAAATACATCCTTATCAACTCATTTTTCATGGGAGTGAATCCATGTAGGAAAACCGCCTCTCTCTCACAAATGAGATTATAGGGGAGCTGGTGTTCTGCTCACTAATGGAGACTTCGAAGCATCAGGATTTGTAACTCGACACCAAATGTCAACCGGCTGGACTCTCCTCCCCCGCCGTGATTAGCTTCTGAGAACACGGCGAGGGGGGGGGGACCATGGAAAAATACACTCAGCCAAACTCTGCCGTTTGTTAGAGGCTTACAAGAAATAAAATGGCATTAGTTCATTCCAAGGCTATAAATCGGCTTGAGAAGCAAAGGTTGAGAAACAGTAGCCAAGCAGCGCTCTAATTGCAGGAGGTATTGAGCCTATTATTTGCCACTCAACAGACTTGCAATAAAACAAGAATGCAAAATACAAGCCAGACTAGTGGAAAGGCTGTCGCTCTGTAGACCGAAAGAAAAATATATTCAATGGATAGATGGAGATGGAAAACGAGATGGGGAGGGAAATTAACTAAAAAGCTCGCAAAGCTCATAACTAACACTTTCTGAGAAATGTAAAAAAGATTGAGGTCTAGTAAATGGTAAATGAAAGCGGTGTAATAGAAACCCTGAAAGAGGTCAGAGAGAGGTGGAGGTGTTTTTTTACCTGATCACCACGTCGTATTTGTTAATGATCTCCCCCAGTGAAGTGTTTTTTATGGAAAAGCCGTTTCCAATGACTGCACATGTCCTGCAATCTAAACTGCTGACACAAAAAAGGCACTTTTCATGAATAAGGTACACAATAGAGCCTCAAAAAAAAAATTACAGGGCTTGACATTCACTTTTTTGCTCACCAGCCACTGTGGCTTGTGGTTTTCCAAAGTTACTAGCCACACAGCATTTTCACTGGCCACAATTTTGACATTGATGACATGGGGAAAAACTGCCAATAGATATTTTTAATATTATCTCATAATTTGGAAGCTCGTATATATGTCTGCTGTCACTTTAAGACCTGACGCACATATCCATTATACTGTGTTACACATGCGTTTTCTTTCTCTACTGTTTGCGTTCACTTAAAACATAACTGACTTGTTCCATTCGACCGTGAGTGGACTGCGAAGTGGACTTCACAGGGTATTCCCCCATCTTAAGTGACACTCCAATCCGAAGGGAGCAAACATGTTCAGTTCATATGGCACTGCAAACGGCATAGGGAATAAGGGAACATCGATACATTACTTCACAGGAAGTGGAGAGCGAAAATCTTCCAACTGTCATTGCACATCGCGTCACCAGAAGAGTTTTTACACGGCTCTGCAAATGCATTTGAGTTTACGAATGCATTTGAGTATTCATATATATTTTGTTGTTTTTATACAAACTAGAATATTTTATGAATGGTTAGGGCAATGAATGCTACATTTGCATATTCTATGGTGTGAATAGGTATGTAAACAAAGTAAAAGCTGAGGCGCGCTATCATTTTTTATTTTACTTTATTTACCTCAGAAAAGTTTACTATATGCAGCTGTGCATGAGAAAGAAAGTGCACGAGATGAGACTGCTACAACTATTAAGACCATTGATTTAAGAACACATAAAAATGTATTTTCATATTGAATGACAGTTAGAGCACAGCTTCAAATCTGTTAATAGTCAATTAATAGATGTAATAGTAAATTAAATATACAAGTAGTCTATGTAATAAACATGTTTTAATTATATTTATTAGATACAAAATGTTTTTTGTACATGCATATTATATGATTTGAAATCTGAAAGTAAAATTACAACATTTATGTTCTATTGCAATCTGCGCAACCCGTTGTTGCCTTTCTTCCAAAATAGTGATTATTGTCAGTGAAGTCCACTTTAACAGATGTGCTGTGCTCAGGGAGTAGGGAGCAGTGAACACTGCGTAGGGATCCTGTCAATCGGGACGCACCTACTGTGTTCTCTACTCGACAAGACCAGCATTGTGACATTATTTTGTGTGTATTTGACTGTTATTTCTAAGTGCAATAAGCCGGCGGCTTTATTGAGGCATTCAGTGTGAACTCAGCTAGGGCTGCACGATTTTGAGAAAAAACCTAATTGCGGTTTTTCTGACAAATATTGCGATTGCGGTGCGATTTTCGATTTTTGCGTTCGATACTTTTAAGTGCATAAAACCTAAAATTTTGAATAAAATGTGTTGTTACTTCGACACAGAGGGTTAAATGAACTACATACATAGTGATTGAGGTAATGAGATTGTTTGATGCTTCGTGATTATTAAATACCTGAACCTAAATACCAAAGAATAAGAAGACATAATGGAAATTAACTTAAACACTTGGTCATTTGTTTTTAAATTCTTTAACACTGAAAAATAGAAAATGAATTCTTATTAGATTTAGATTTACAATTAGAAAAACAAAATAATTCTGTAGTCCACTGCCATTTACAGAACATGAAACTGTTATATTGCACACATTTTAAAATAAGAGTAATAATATAATAAAATAAAATAAGTAATAAAATAATAGAATTACGGTGAAAAAACGAGACAACACAGACTCATATCAACAAAAATACTAGGCCATCTTGGTTAATGTTTCAGAAAAGTTAAAATGAGAAGAGTTACAGTGTTTCCTTTAGGATTTTTTTAGCAGTGGGGAAAGGTCTGTCCAAACAACAAACACCCCTGATGCTGAGCGTAGCCTATGCTTGCTAAATGGTACCCCTGGAGCCTGTTCCTTAAGTCTGTTTACACCTATAAAATAATTTTAAAAAATGAGTGATGTGAGGGATTATTGATTGTCAAACAATCTTTTGGGTGCCCGCAGCCCGCTCGCAGTGTGAAGCGTGTGTCTGCGATATTTATACCCGCTCGCAGTGTGAAGCGCGTGTCCGCGCTATTCTCCAACATGCCCGCTCGCGGTGTTCTTTATCAATCAACCAAAGCCGGTCGCGGGGGCGCCGCCCTCGCCATCTTTCCATTCACTTCACTGTTGCTATTTAACCAGAGCGAATGAGATGAGTGCGTCACGTATGGTGTTTGTCAACGCGCCTTTGGAGAGAAGTGAAAGTGACCGCTCGGCTAGTATCGATACTTCGGGAAATTAGAATTGGTACCGTTCAGATATTTCAGTATTTTTGACAACACTAGTGTTAGCTGCTTTGCTGCTGACAGAAAGCCGGAGCACTGCATACAACCTTGTTTCCGTTGCCATTTCTAAATGGCCAGCAAGCCAGGAACGCGAGATTCGACCATTTTGATTGGCTAATAGGTTTGTCACTCAAATATCAGAGGCGGGGGAAAAAACCTCAGACTCCTGAGGTTAGGTTATTGCGGGAGTTAAAACCTCAATATCGATGCGATAAAGGTTAATCGTTCAGCCCTAAACTCAGCATAAGTGAGGCAACAGGGTTTTACTTCTCCTTTTACAAAACCGTCAAATGGTCATTACATCTTTTTAGTGGTTATCATATGGTAACCGAGATAATTTTGAACATTACCAAGAACATTATTGAAATTTATCACAGCATATCATAAGGAACTGAAGCAAATGAGCGAATCTGAGGAATGGCTTATCTAGACACTTGTGGAAGCTGCTCAGCCGTACTTTACCTCTCAATGTTTGCTGGCATTGTGTAGCTGGAAATCACTGCCAAGACCTTCAGAAGCAGGAGCTCTGCAGTGAGAAAGAAGAAAGTATTTGAACAAAGTGCACCATTATGAATGTATCAACATGAATGGATCACATGCAGAATGATGAACACCATGTAAATCCTTCTTGCTTTGCAGTAAAAGCATGCTGACTGCAGAAAAAACTAACAAACTTCTTTATATTAGGTTGACTGAAAGGCTTCAAGGGTATGTAAGGTTTCAACAACCAGATTTATGTGATCATGTACTGTACTTAGGCCAGATTTAACATAAGCATTCGCTTAATGACATTGCACTAGATTTAACCATTGTATTAAAGGACAGATTATAACAGAGAGGACCAACAGAAGCTGTACATACCGCTGCCTTTAATACCATAGGGCAGGGCTTCAGCTGACAGATGTTCCCTCCAGAAGAAATCCTCCAGCTTTAGAAAGAGCTCAGTCTTTCGGCTCATGCTGTTTCGGTAAAACAAAAGACAGACTCAAAAATAAAACTACTAATAATGCTTTGTTTCTCAGTTTTAGGATAATTTCAAGCCAGACCTACAATTCCCTACCTACCTAATTGCATTTTTAGTGTACTTGGTTACACAACAGTGTCAGTGACAAAAACATTTTCGGAAGAATTGATGGCAAAAAACTGAAGAATAATTCCCAGTGGTTCCCTCGAGATTATACTATGGGTTTTAATAATGTATTTTTTATTTATGAGTAAGATAAGGTTGGTGGTATTTAGGGATTCAGGACCTACTAACAAGATTTAATTTTTTTCAGTATTCAGTTTTAAGAAGTTTTTTGAGCCATCCATACTTTGAGATCTTGTAGATAGGAAGTGATGTAAGAGGGAGGAAAACAGTATTGGGCTGAAAGGTAAGATAGATTTGTGTATCATCAGAGTAACAATGGAAATTTAGACCATGACCCTGGATGATCTAATCAAGAGGAAGCATATAGACTAGAAATAGAAGTGAACCAAGAACGGATCCTTGAGGTACACCACAGGAAAAAGTGACATATATGTGTTTATTAATGCTTTTATTAATAATTTTACTATGGGTTTTAATAATGTTTTTTTTTTTTTTTATGAGTAAAACAAGGTCGCTGGTAAATCTTGACAATACTTGGACGTTTTGCTCAACAGCTTAAATTGCACACACCCATGTCAAAAAAGAGAGACTTTTTAAGCTTTTATGTTTATGTTTAAAAACTAGTAAGTAGATAAGACCGTTTGGTGTGTGAGTGCAGTTTACATAGAACAAATTGTCCAAGTATGGTCAATATATGTTTATCACACACCTTATTTTAATCATAAATTAAAATATATATATACATATTAAAACCCATAAGAAAAACTTGAGGGAAGCACTGGTGATTTAGTCTATTGGCCTGTCAAATTATGCAAAAATATTATTTAACATTTAACAATGTATCCTATGTTTTTTTATAATTAATTTAGGATGCATAAAATGCTACCTATAAAACTAGCCTTTGAGTTAGAGTTAGCCATTTACATCACAATCAGTTCCACAACAAAACGCTGTCAAACACAATACATAATTTAAAATGTGGGTAAAGTTACATTGTGAAAAGGCAAAAATGGCGATGACTGTTTGTCCATTTACAAACAACACAGATACTTATTACACAGGGCACAGGGCACACTGCTCTGTTGTTCTTGTGTAAAGCTCAAAAGCTCAAAAGCTTGAGATTGACGTGTTGGTTTTAACCAAGCTAGTCTGTCATAAGAGCCCAGCCCGATCATTACACATAGATGTGTTGGTTTTACAGTGCTGCCAGTCGTCTACACACTCCCACAGCCCATGAGTGTCTTTTTTCCATTAAGTGCCCTGTTATTCTCTGGCTACACCACTGAGTACAGCTGCAAGAGAAATCCAGATGATTTTTAAGAGCTGCTTTTAGGCAAAAGCTGTCCTTTTCCCCCCGGAAATCAATATGCTGTGCGTGTAAACAAAAGAGCTATAATATTGTGTGTTATTTATATAGCGCCTTTCAAGAAGGACACTTTACATAAAGTTGACAAATCACTCAAATAATACAGATGTACAATCAGGGAACAACAAAGTGAACAGGCAGTCAGACAGAGATAATATAACAAACAAGACAATAGCCAACATAAGTAAGGAACTGATAATGAAAGTAAAAAATCTGTAAACCAAACATGCTGTAAATAAATTCGTTTTGAGTTCAGTCTTAAAGGTCTGGAGTGAGGAGCGGTGCAGATGTTTTGGGGCAGCTGGATGCCCTACCATCAACAGTAGATAGTTTGAACTTGGGTAGTACAAGCAAATTCTCAGAACTCAATCTAAAAAATACGGGCAGGAACATACAGTAAGGGTGTATTTGCATTAATAAACACAAATCTTACGCTGTCACTGTTTTCCGTGGTGTACCTCAAGGATCCGTTCTTGGTTCACTTCTATTTCTAGTCTATATGCTTCCTCTTGGTCAGATCCTCCAACATCATGGTCTTAATTTTCATCGTTACTCTGATGACACACAACTTTTCAGCCCAATACTGTGTTTAAGCGATTAAGGGTTTAAGTGGGTAGGCCACCAAACTAAGAGTTACAATTGTCCAGACGCAAGGTTATAAAACTATGAGCAACAGTTTCGGTATCTTTGAGATTTGACAAAGGTCGTATTAGGATAATGTGGAAAAAACAGGATTTATTATCGGCTGATATGAGGTTCAAAGCATAATTTGGAATCAAATAGTACCGCAATAATCTGTATAGTGGGTAATGGATGAACCATAACTCTGTCAATGTGAATGGAGGAGTCATGTTGGAAAAGACAAGGGATTCAGGACCAACTAACATGATTTCTGTTTTGCCAACTTCTTGTAGATAGGAAGTGATGTAAGAGGGAGGAAAAAAGTATTGGGCTGAAAGGTAAGATAGATTTGTGTATTATCAGAGTAACAATGGAAATTTAGACCATGACGTTGGATGATCTGACCAAGAGGAAGCATATAGACTAGAAATAGAAGTGGACCAAGAACGGATCCTTGAGGTACACCACGAGAAACAGTGACAGAGAAATATGTGTGTTTATTAATGCTTTTATTAATGATTTTACTATGGGAATAGCGACAGATGCTAATAAATTGTTGCCTGTCCAAGAGATGTGAAGTTAGCCACTGAAAGAGAAAAGTAGAAATACTGATAGCAGTTAGACGAGATATGAGTATAGTGAATGGCAAACATTATAAAAAGATGCAACTACACCTGAAAAAACACTATAACTTTGCACACCATATGATTCATGACGTTGAAAATTGGTGTCCATCTTCTTTGGTGGACGTCCTGACATATCCTCTACTACTTCAAAAAACAAGGCCACCAGCAGCCAATCAAATTGGATTTAATTTAAATCAACCAAACATGGATTTAAATCATTAGGAATGATTTTTGCTTTGATACTAAAATGTTAGACTTTCGAGATCTGACAGCAACATGAATCGGGGATGATTGGTAAATCCTAGGGCTGGGCGATATGGCCTAAAAAAAAATCCCTGATTTTTTCACAAAAAATCCTATTTACGATTTAAATCGATTTGTTTCTCCCCTATTTAAAATCAATCTGCAGATGACAAATAAATTGTTCAAAACAAGTTTTAGCTTTATTGAATTATATAAAGTGCAATCAGAAACAACAAGCCAAGATGGCCGGCTCTGCCTTTGTAAACAGTGAAAATGTAACATAACATAACGTAACATAACTTAAAATGGGTGGATTGGGATTGGTGGGAATGTAAAAAAAAACAAAAAAACACTTGCATCACAATTATACGTGTATTGTGATTGTCAAAACAGTTGGTGACTAAACAGAATTTTATTAAGTTTAGTGACAACACAATGTTTACATGGTGGTACACTGACTGTATGCTACTGTTTTTATTATTGCTTGACACAAATTTCACAATTTCAATTCTTGTGATTTGATTCTGATCTTGATTCAATATCGATTCCTTTGGATAAATATTAGGTACATTGCACATACGTTAATGTGTTATGTACATTTTTCTCCTCCAAAAAAAAAACTCACCTACTGTAAACATACAGAGCCCTGTCAGCTGCTATTATTATTAAAGGTTAAAAATAACATCTCAAATTTATTTTAATGAGTTTTTATAATGACAACGTTATAATATTTTATGATATAGGTGAAAATATAATAAATATGTAATATAGTTATCATATTTAGCAAAATACTCCTCTCTACAGACAATTTTTTAAGTCCAACTAACGTGCTATGGTTATGGCTTTCCTGAGGTAAACGTAACGTTACGTGACTGTTCTCCAGCTGTTTATGGACCTCTTTCCGCGGTTGAAAAACACTTGATCGATGACAACTGCGGCTGAGCAGTTGAGTCTGAACTACAACCGAGTCTCACGATGAATGTGTGAGAGTTGGCAGCCCTGCAGATTCAGTTTGCAAATGTTTTTGGCGGGTGTGCTTGTGCAGCCGCGGTCTTGTTCATTTGCCATGTTGTTTGTGTAGCTCTATGGCACTACGGGAGCCCAGAGGGAGCGTCGGCGGATATTATAGAGAAAACCGATTTTCATTCAAACATATCGACGTACACTACACATTCGAGTGAATCGATAAAATCGATTTATCGCCCAGCCCTAGTAAGTCCTTAAATATACCTGACATTAACCATGTTAAGCATGCTGTTAAAGAAGACTACAATGTTTGCAGCAAAATCTCTATAGTTCTGGTGAATGAATAAACAAACAACTAAATGCAAAAGTTAAAACTCCAGATGGATGAAAAGGCTCTACATGCTCAGATCAGATAGGGAATGGCCAGCTGTGTAAACTAATAACACTGATGATGCTACACTAGAGAAAACACACTTTGTTATAATTCTGTTCAAATACTACTTAACCCTCATAAGCTTTTCCTAAGCCTCCTAAGTGAAAAAGGGGTCACACCTTGGCTGTTCACAGTCCTTTTTGACGTTAAATTACTTCGAATTAAATTAAATAACACAAATTTCCCCAAAGTGGTAACAATACATTTATACATTTCTTTGGGTGTTTTAAATTATGGTGCTTCTCTGCAGTAATAATATACACTTCTACAGGTGAAACTCGAAAAAAATTTATATCATGCAAAAGTTCATTTATTTTAGTAATTCAACTTAAAAGGTGAAACTAATGTATTATATAGACTCATTACATCCAAAGTGAGATATTTCAAGCCTTTGTTTGTTATAATTTTGATGATCGTATGGCTTACTGAAATAAATTAACTTTTTCACAATATTCATATTTATACCTGTATAAGATCAAAACTTGTTCAAAAATTGTTATGACAATATTATTAATATATATTTTCTAGATTTATAAGCTGTTTTCCTCATTATATATATATATATATATATATATATATATATATATATATATATATATATATATAAAAAAAAAATATATATATATATATATACATTGCTAAGCATAAGTGAAAACACCCATGCTAAAGTTGACTAAATGAGGAATAAAAAAATAATCTTTTGGAAATTGATCTTAATGCCTCAATTTAAAAAATGAGGAAAAATCCAACCTTTAAGGACATCAATTTTCTTTGTGAATGAACTCCTTCAAATACAGGGTGCATAAGTCAGGATACCCCTACTGTATGTTACATTCCCATAGAGATAGGCAGATTTTTGTTTTTAAAGGCCAGTTATTTCATGGATCCAGGATAATATGCATCCTGATAAAGTTCCCTTGGCCTTTGGAATTAAGATCATCTCTCAATGCAAATCAAACCAGCTATTAGGTAGGCTAAAAGAAATAAAACCATGCCAATCTCTAGGATTTTTTATTCCTCTTTTTAGTCAACTTTAGCATGGGTGTATTCACTTATGCTTAGCACTGTATATCCTGTGTATAAAATTTTTTTTTTTTTTTTTTTTTTACGTAAGATTTGCAAGTAGCGCATACAATCAAATACTTGTTGACGTTGTGGGGAAATTTTTCTGTCCCCATGAGGAAAACAGCTAAGAAAGAAAAGAAAGAAAGAAAGAAAGAAAAAGAAAGAAAAGAAAGAAAAGAAAGAAAAAGAAAGAAAGTTTTATTTCAGAAAAATACTGCTTTTCACCAAAAAATTTAAATGCTTTCATCATTTACTTTCTTTCATGCTCTTTTGAAAAATGCCGGTAACACATACAGTAAGGTTTGGCTACTATTGACTTTCATTGTATGAATAATAAAAAAAAATATTAAAAAAGTAATCCAAGATATGTGTAACTGTACTTTTGAGCTATGCCCTATGTTATATTTATTGAATTATGATATGGAAAATAAGTTTCCTTTTATAAAAAAAATTGTGTTTACAATGTTTTCTTATTTTGCTTAAAAATGTATACTTACTGCATGGATTTCCCAGTCAGGACCCACACTGGGTCAATGGCTGGAGCAGATATATAGATTTGTTGCCCATTGAAGAAATTACAAGTAAACAGCATTCAAGACTGCAAGAGTTCTTATCCACATGGGCCTTAGTACTAAATTATATAGAGACTATAAAATGATAAACTTACATGGGATAATTTTATATCTTGTCGATATATTTGGCAGTATTCTCTTTGATGTTTTTTGTGAATGTTTTGTGTGTGTATTATGTGTTAAATTGTGAATAAAAAAAGGAAAAAAAAGTTTTTTACATTTCTCAGAATTGATGTCATCTTATTTTATGTTCCACAGAAGAAAGAAAATCCAACTTCAGGTTTAGAAGAACATGTGGGTCAGTAAATGCAGACAGAATTAATCAATTTTCAATCTCTGTAAACTACAGTTTCAAATAAGTTTCCACAACACAATTCACAGATCACATACTTGAAATGAAGACTGTCCCACTTCCTCTGCAAGCGAAAGTTGTGACATACTGAGACAGTGGGTTCAGGGGACTTCCCGCTTCCTCCATAGCTTCAAGACAAGATAGAAAGATAGTTTCAGTTAAAGTTAGCATACGTACACCTTAAAAGCTTCTGCATGTTTCAGCCTGAGAAAATAAAAAAATATTAAAATAAAAAAGCCATCTGTACCATAATAATAACCAAAGAAAACAATGGATTTTATATGTAGAGCAGGTGACAGTACTAACCTCTCAAAGTAGAACTGGGAGCAATAGTAACAGATGAAGAACAGCACAACCGGCAGGAGTCTACAAAACCATGCTAGAATAGAACGAGAGAGAGAGAGAGAGAGAGAGAGGAGAGAGAGAGAGAGAGAGAGAGAGAGAGAGAGATGAGAGAGGATGAGAGAGAGAGAGAGAGAGAGAGAGAGAGAGAGAGAGAGAGAGAGAGAAGAGAGGAGAGAGAGAGGAGAGAGAGAAGAGAGAGAGAGAGAGAGAGAGAGAGAGAGAGAGAGAGAGAGAGAGAGAGAGAGAGAGAGCTAATGAATTAAAATACATATATTGTAAGATTTGTTCAGTTATAAACTGCCACACACTGCATTTAATAGCATTTGCATAGTACAGTAGTGACCAAAAGTTATGTATACTGTATATACCCAGTGGGGATATATAACGACCCTACAATTAAATTATCAAAATATGAGGACAATATTATAATTTTTTAATATATATTTTAAATATGAGGGAAGATATTAATATTCCATTGGTTCTCTCTTGTTTTTGTTTTTATGTGTTCATAATTTCTTTGTAAGCACAATTTGGCATGTTTCATTGCGTTAACATAAACATCATTTTAACATAGTATTATTTATCAATTATTTTGACAAATAATTTGGTCAGATAAAGACCTTTAATATAAAGAATAAAGATAAAGATAAAGAAAAATAATATCCCCTCCGGGCATCACTTTTGGACACTAATTTGGACAATAATTATTATCATTACTATTATTATCACCGTTGTTAGTCATCTAGAATAATTTCCAATAAAACAACAGACTAGACTCACACTAGTTTTCTTGTGCCTACTTTTGCATATTATATTGTGGCACATTAACATTATGGTCTAAAAAGCTCCTAATGTTTTGATTGTAGTCCATTTTTAATCTGAGCACTTTTGGCATAAAAAATTCATAAAAGTTAGTTTTTTCATATAATGAAACTGCACTAATAAAGTGTGTTCGCATGTACTTACTTTTGGCTGATTTTAAGGTCATCTTCACATACGCCTTAGCCCTTCAATTTTCTGAACGGTCCATACTGTTCTCCTAATGAAACACAAAGTCGCATGCTGTGAAAAAAAAATACTGTCATCATAATCTCTCTCCTCCCACCACAGAAAAAAAGGTAAAAATCCAAAGAAGACAAACTGGGAGCTTAAGTGTTCTATCAAGCATGTCTTTTGTCTGTCTGACCATTTCACTTCCTCACTCTTTCTATGTCTGATCCTACAAAGTGTGTTTGAGGTGTGTGTTGGAGGTGGAGTGAAGGGAGCTTTAGTCTTTGTTTAGTTTAGTTTAAACTGGCAAAGTTTAGTCCCTGCTTGTTAATCTGGCCTTGTAGATCGAACACGGGATTTTGGATTAAATCTGTTAATAAAGCTATTGATGTCAATCAACAGACTACATGAGAGATACACACATGCACATGTACACACATTTGGTTTCCTGTTTCCTTTTTTAGATATAAAGATCTAAAGGTCACTGAGTTAGGATATGACCAAAATGTGTATTGTTCTCCAATAAACCAAATAAATATTTGCAAGTGATTTTTTCCAAATTGCAAGGATGTATTAAACATGTTACATATATAGACTGCATGTATTACATTTCAGTGATTTTGAAGCGATTTCAGTGGAAGATTAGTCGCTCAGTGAGACTTGAATTCTCCCATGAGGTAATTTAGACACAATGAAATGAGATAAAAGCATTTTTTTTTTTTTTAAGTACAGTACCCCACATGTATGATAAGTTTATGGGTAATTCAGAATAAAAATGAAATGTATTAAAGACTACAATAAAAACAGTTATGTGAATTTCTCTGAATCATGAATACATTGAATGGAAAGCCAGAAGAATGTGTAAAAGCTCTCCAGTTTGCAGTTATCCTCAAATGAGTATAATGCTATTAGCATGGGTGTGTTCAGGATGCACCAGCCATCTTTACTCTCACCAAAATACATTATCTGTAAAATTGTCTTTAAGGTCAGGAAGTCAGCTCTAATACAATCAATAAAACGCTAAAGCGCCACGCAATAAAGCATACTGAACATTTGCATTTTGGCCGACTGTCTCTCAATAAACAGTATCAACCGAAAGTGTTTGTCATTTTGCATGCAACCTATCGACTTGCAGTAAGAGGGGGAAATTATTCATCTTGGTTCTGACATGCATTTCTTCTTTGAACAAACATATCAAGGTGTCACATGACCAGCACCTCTGGAGTGTGTTTCTAGTGCTTTTTAACACAACGTCAACATGAGCATTGTGCTTCTAACATACGATATTAAGTTGTCACCCTTATTGTTACCTCAAAAACATTTAGAGCTAAAATCCAGTTCTGAACAAAATAAACCCATATGTTTTCTACATGTTCCTAATTGGATTGTATGACCTTGGCAAATATCCTGTAGAAAATCCCTTTTGTTAATATTTGACTTCTGCTTTTCCATAATTCTCTGAAGTTTCTAATAGAGCCTCTCTCACTAGATCCTGTAGTGTTCAAGACTGATAGCATGAATCTAAAAGTGTGCAGATGAGAGTATATATATATATATTAGGGCTGTACACGATTAATCGCGATTAATCGAATTAAAGATAAAAGTTTGTTTAATATATGTGTGTGTATTGTGTAGAATTATTTTGTATACTTGTATATAAATACACACACATGCATGTACTGTATATATTTAAGAAAAAAAATTATTTATATATAAAATAGTTATATTTATATATAATATAGATCATATAAAAATATATGTGCATTATATAAATGCTAATATTTCTCAAATATATACATGTATGTGTGTGTGTGTTTATATATACAAAATAATTATACACAATACACACACATATATTATGTAAACACAAACTTTTATTTTGGATTCGATTAATCGCGATTAATCGTTTACAGCCCTAATATATATACAGTGCTATGCATAAGTTTAGACACCCATGCTAAAGTTGACTAAAAAGAGGAATAAAAAATCATCTTTTGGAAATTTAACTTAATGCCTTAATTTAAAAAAATAGGAAAAATCCAACCTTTAAGGACACCAATTTTCTTTGTGAATGAATAATGTATCGTAAATAAATAAATTTTCTTCCTTAAAATACAGGGTGCATAAGTTTGGACACCCCTATGTTAAATTCCCATAGAGGCAGACAGATTTTTATTTTTAAAGGCCAGTTACTTCATGGATCCAGGATACTCTGCATCCTGATAAAGTTCCCTTGGCCTTTGGAATTAAAATAGCCCCACATCATCACACACCCTTCACCATACCTGGAGATTGGCATGGTTTTTATTTCAGTTAGCCTAACAGCTGGTTTGATTTGCATTGAGAGATGATCTTATGGAAAGTACTCCATGCCAATCTCCAGGTATGGTGAAGGGTGTGTGATGATGTGGGGCTATTTTAATTCCAAAGGCCAAGGGAACTTTATCAGGATGCATAGTATCCTGGATTCATGAAGTAACTGGCCTTTAAAAATAAAAATCTGCCTGCCTCTATGGGAATTTAACATAGGGTTGTCCAAACTTATGCACCCTGTATTTTAAGGAAGAAAATTTATTTATTTACGATACATTATTCATTCACAAAGAAAATTGGTGTCCTTAAAGGTTGGATTTTTCCTATTTTTTTAAATTAAGGCATTAAGTTCAATTTCCAAAAGATGATTTTTTATTCCTCTTTTTAGTCAACTTTAGCATGGGTGTCTAAACTTATGCATAGCACTGTATATATATATATATATATATATATATATATATATATACAGTGTATATCAGGGCGTGCACTTCATTTAAGCTACAAAATGCTCTGCGTACTCGAGCCATTTCAGAGATTGAGTTTGTGGACTCGCTACTTAATCCCTAGTCATTTAAGGTGTAAAATAAAGACGACGTCTGTAATTTTGTTCAAATGTGAGCCAGTTACGGAGGGTTTCGGGTGAGTGGATCCACAGCAGCTTTGGCGTCTACGCTCTATTGTTGTGTATCGTCATCATTGTCCTGCGTTCTCATTGGTTTGCTGGCATACGGGGGATTTGATGCGCAGGGAAAGCTGTCTGTGAATCGGAGGGAAAATGTGCTGTTGCTGCCAGATCTCGATCACCAAAAATCACAGAAAATTTGTATATGATAGAAAACAAACTTAACTAAACCAAATGGGGGAAAAAGTCATAACTGAAACTATTTTCACAGCATTTCATTTTCTCCATAGGGAAATTTCATTTATGAAAACTTCTAAACCGTTAAAGACAGATCTACTGTGAAAAACTGGAAAAAAGCATGATATCAATAATAAACACAACATAAAATTGATACTGCAGTTGCTGTTCTGTTCTGACTGTGAAATGATCATGTGTCCAACACCAAAAAACGAAAAGTTCCCCTGTGGAAATCAGGTGTTTAATGTGGTTTATGTGTCTATGTGGTGTTTTCAGTATGCTTTAGACAAACAATGTGCACATTCATAAGTCAACACCATTGCTGAGTATTTTCTCCTTAAAACATAAATACTACTTTTTAGAAAAATATAAAAAGCCTTTATTATTACCGTTACGTTGTAAAGAGCGATACCGTTGAGCAGCGTTTGAGTGAGTGGAGGCGGGGCTAATTTGCATATGCATTGATAAGGGTGTACAGTCACCCAAGGGTGTTAAGTTACATTCACGCTATTTTACAGGTATGAACATTTTAAATATGTAAGTTTGGTGTTCAAAGATGAGTTTTAAAGGATACGATTATTGACTACAGGGGGACTTTAAAAGATACAACTTCTCTAAAGAGCATCTAAATAAGCAAGCAATAAGCAGAAATCAGAATTAAATGGCTGTTTTCAATAGTTTAATCTGCAGTTTAACAATATGAGAGAAAGCATAAAAATATCTATGACCTGATTGAAAATAGAATCCAATAATCCTGTTTAACCTTGGCTCTGCGTCCAGACACAGACAACATTCAGCAGCAGTCAGAGCAAAGTCCTTGTGTCCCAGCATGCTCGGCATTAAAGACTTTCTCTGAAACATGCGATTCTAAGTGAAAAACAATTAACACATTTGACATTAACAAGCAAACAATGAGTCCCCGCCTCAGGGTCCTATCCCCAGCTCGGACTGCAGTGATTGAGAAAAGGCCATTGCACACTGAGTCCGAAATTCGCATCCGAAATGTTTGCACGTTAAAAAATAAATACGACCTCACGTTATGTCAATCACGCTTGCACACTGCCACGAAACTTTCGTCCGTCATAAAAAAAATCGAAACGGGTTCGATTTTCTGCGTTTTTCGCATCCATAACAAGCAGTTTGAATGGTGTTTGATAATTCAGAGCCACCGAATCACGAAGATTTCGGACTCAGTGTGCAAAGGCCTTTACTCTAGTAAACGCTACAAAATGGCAAGTGGAAATATTAGTTTAATTCAGCCATAAATATCATGCAGAAGTTCATTTATTTCAGTAATTCAACTTAAAAGGTGAAACTAATATATTATATATGCTTATGAAAACCCCAAATTCAAAATTAGAATAATGTGAAAAGGTTTTCATAAGCTGTAAGCCATAATCATCAATATTATAACAAATAAAGGCTTGAAATATCTCACTTTGCATGTAATGAGTCTATATAATATATTAGTTTCACCTTTTAAGTTGAATTACTGAAATAAATGAACTTTTGCACAAATAATATGACAATTTTTAGAGTTTCACTTGTATATTTTTGAACCAGAACCTGTTTCAGAAGAAGAGGATTACACAGGGTCATCTGCAAGTCAATATATCAGAATGATAATGCATTTTATGTATTCGTCTCTAACGTCGGACACATTGATATGATTAGCCTTTGGCTTGCTAATGTTATACAAACCATGTTCCATTCGCCATTTCAGTTCTGGTGTTGACTTATGAATTTGCACATTTGTCTTGAAACACCACATAGACATATAAAAACAACTAAAAACTTGATTTCCACATATTTAACAACATCCCTTAATAACAAGTTCTTAGGATTCGCATCTTAGTCAATGTTTCTTCATAATTCTCATTTGAAATGTCATATGCAAATAATGTAACGGATAGATTTTCTCCCAACATTTTTAGACCGTTCCTACGCACCCGATTTAATGAAACTAAAGTTTTAGCATCAATTCCATCCCCGAATCGTGTAATTACACCAAACCCTATCACCTCTCTGGATCATTCTGTTCTGCACACTTCCAATGTAAAAACACAGAGGTGCATTCAAGGTGCTTCTAACGAGCTCCACATGCCCACGGTCACACACAACCTCTCAAACAATGATGGTCTGTGTGGCAAACGCAGAGCAAACAGAAAAAGGGGCGGTGGTAGGTTAGCGGTAAAGGCATGGGCTGGCAAAACATATTTTGTGGGACACCAGGTAAGAGCACTGTGTGTGTGTGTGTGTGTGTGTGTGTGTGTGTGTGTGTGTGTGTGTGTGTGTGTGTGTGTGTGTGTGTGTGTGTGTGTGTGTGTGTGTGTGTGTGTGTGTGTGTGTGTGTGTGTGTGTGTGTGTGTGTGTGTGTGTTCGTGTGTGTGTGTGTTCATGGCATTATCATTTAATGATACAAAGTGCATAACTGTGCAAAGTGCAAAATTCTCATGTGAGAGTCGAGGCATGAAAGTCTTGCAATGCAATGTACCTGCACTACAAAGAGTAATATTAATAAGCTTGATAAAAAAAAGAAAGCAAAACATTCTGGCAAGGGTGTGCCCTTAATGTGCCCCTATTATGCTATTTTAAAGGCTCCTATTTTATTTCTTATAGAGAAAAATAGAGGCTCCTATAGAGTCTTCTACAACAGGTTTACATGCATCGAAGGTCAAAAAACACAAAAAAAACAAATACCACATTTTTCAATGATTCTCAAGCGACTCTGGATGAATCAATCTCTCTAAATTAAGAGTCAAGAGTCAAGTTAAGAGTCGATTCTTTCTTTTGGGATACAATAACTTTATTTATTGTGCACTTTAGACTTTAAAACTTTGCAGAACGTTTACATTCACAAACTGCTATATTACACACTGCATGAAAGGGAATATTCGAAAAAACATAATAGGGACTGTTTAAAGTTATGAACAAACATTATCCCAGTAAGCAGTAACATTATAGAACGTTTGTTCAAAATGATCTGGTCTTTAATAATGTTCTCAAATGTTGTGTTGACCAATGTTCTTTAGCACAAACACATTATTTACACATTGTATTTCTGAAATGTTTTGGACGTTCATCTAACATTATTTAAGTTACTCGCCTACTTGTTTCAGAATTTTTAAGTGAGATTTAAAAGGTAATCTTCCAAAAAAAAAATCAGAATGATAATGTTAATATTCCTCAATTAATTAATTAATACACATAATAAAGAGGCGGGGCCCGGTTGAGTTAGTTAGTAGTATGTTGAAACTGGCGGTTTTATGGTGCGTTCAAGTTATATGGTGGCGGGTATATGGGAAGTCGTGTTTACGACTTTACGTTCAAGTCACTTTCGTCGGAGTAAGATAAGATGGCGGAGTACTTTCTCTTAATTAATTACACAAAAATACAGCGAGGTTCTTAAACTCTGGTTCTAGAAAAATAAGAACAAAGATTTGCATAAGGTGTGTGTCACCATTATGTTCAGTTCCTAGACTTTCAGTTGTTTTCATTTCATCACCTATGTTTCCCTGTCTGTTTCCCACCACCAATCTGTCTCCATGGACATTTGTAATCACCATCACAGTGTATTTAAGTTCCTGTCTGTTATCAGTTCAGGGTCCGGTATTGTTCGTGTTTTACATGCTGTCTCAACTGTTCCTGTGTATCCTGAGTTTACTTCATTAAAGAAAGGGTTAATTCTACTTTCATCTCCGTCATCCTTCCTTCCTACCAGTCGTGACAGTGTGCTTTGGTTTTTTATGTTTTTAGTTCATTTATGAAGCCTCTGCAAACTTTATCGTTGCATATTACATTGTTTTTTTTGTAATGCTATCATATTCTGTGCAGGCGATTAGCTTACTGCGCTGTAAATAGAAACGCCTAACAAGCTAAATACCTTGTATTGTGTTATTCCGCCATGTTTCTCAGTGACACGCCAACAACTCGTAAAGATCGGGGCTTAGAGAAAATCCAGAGCTCCCCACTGGTGTTTACGACATTGTGGTGGCGTTCATGTGCGTTCAACTCGATGTAAAAACGATCTATACGAGATGGCTTGAACGTACCAATAGTGTGGGACATTTCCCAAACACACTCGAAGCGCTCGACCAATCACAAAACACTGCTCCAGCCGACCAATCAGAGCACAGTGTGCTTTTCAGAAGGAGGAGCTTCATAGAGATAGGAACTAAACAGGGGAGCGTTTCCCAAGAGCATCGTTAGCCAACTGTGTTCGCAAGTTCTGTCGTTATCAGCAGTTCAACGAGTCGGTGTTTCCCGAAACCATCGTTCTAACGGACAATCGCAAACAGCATCGCAGAGTTGTGTGTTTGAGCGACAGATCTCAACCTGTGGTTAGATGCAGAGTTTTTAGTTTACATGAGATGTAGACTGAATAGATCCTTATCTTTAGCAAAATAAGCAAGCTGACATTCAATACAACCCGTGTTATTTATTTAGAATACATACAAATGTAATTTACGTCTTTTAGTTCGTCAAGAGATTTAAAGCGTCTTTTCTTGAAGCGAGCGCATGTGTGAACGAGCTCTAGTGCGTAAGAACGAGCCTATGATTGAATCTGGAAATAAAGCAAAATAACGGAGATAAATGAGAAATAGTCCTCAGATGCCCTGTCTGTAATTTATATCAAAACATCTAGCGTTAATTCAATCTCAAACAGATTCATTAAAAGAAGTTATTACTCCACCACGTGTGTGAGGTCATAAACCAACGTGGTTGAACGACAACTTTGCGACAGTATCACAAAAAGTGATATAGCATATATTTTAACATGTCTTAAAGGAACAGTTCATCCAATAATGAAACTTCTGTCATCATTTACTCACTCTCAAGTTGTCCCAAACCAGTATGAGTTTCATTCTTCTGCAATGTGGCTAACCAAAGAGTTGACGAGGGAAAAATACTATGGAAGTCAATGGCTAATCATGTCAACTTTCTGGTTACCCACATTCTTCAAAATATCTTTTTATGAGTAGCTGATGACAGAATTTTCTTTTTTGGGTGAACTATATCTTTAAGAAATTGCTGCTCAGGACGTAGAAAGCTGACTAAAGGTCACTAAGAAAGGGAAGTTGAACTGTCTACTGGGTAAATTTGTGGTCTGAGAAAAACATGCACAAAAACATGCACAGCCTGGCCCTTTATCAGCAGGACCACGAGCAAATGTTGCATTGAACTATTTGCTTAGAAAAAGGCCTAGACTATTGACATTTGAAGATTATTCATGAGCAAAACAAAACTATGTGCGTCAATGTAGGCATAACATTAAGTGAATGACTATTTGATAACTATTTCAAATCTCTCAATGTGTGTACTGTAAGTTTGAGATTATCACTCACAATGGTAAAGGTTATTACGTTTTAAAGTAAGGCGTAGATCTGAAACTCATGCGAAACATTTGTATCCACACAGATCAAAATCTCACTTTTGATTGGGTTTGCAAACATTACAACACTTTACAGAGACAGAGGCGTCATCTGAGCAATCACGAGTATTTAAAAGCGTTCAAAGGAGGAGCCACCTCAAACATCCTGTCTCAAATCCTCACCGCAAATATGTCTGTGCAATACATAAATGCCTTTAAGATATTGAGTGATCATTGTGTAACATTTACATGTTCTGTCAATCTTAGCCAGAAGCTCATAGACTGATGAAACCAGGCACAAGAGAAGCCTTGTGTAAGAAACATTGTGCAAGTGCAACCTCTCACATGCGCAAGTCAAAAAAAATGCTACGTTTTGACAAGTAACAAACTCTAAAAAGTTTTGACAAGTAACATTTCTCTGCTCTCTGCTATATATTTTGCAATGGGACATAAAAAAAATGTTGTGAATGTGTGAGACTTCTAAATAATTTGCTGCAATAAGTAATTAACTGGAAGAATAGCAAAGTAATAAACTATGTGAGCTACAAACCATTGAGATGATGAATACAATACTGTAATTCATTAAGAAATACCAGTTTGCAATATTAAAGGGATAGTTCACCCAAAAATGAAAATTAGCCCATGATTTACTCACCCTGAAGCCATCCATTTTTCTTTCAGACGAATACAATCAGAGCAACATTGGAAAATGTACTGGCTCTTAAAAGCTTTATAATGGGAGTCAATGGGTGTATGTTTTGATAAAGTGCATCCATCCATGATAAAAGTGCTTTAAACAGCTCAGGGCAGGGCTCCAGACTGCGACCAAAATTTGAGAGTGTGCGACTGAATTTTACATCCAGTCGCATATGTGCGACCAGTCATTTTTTACACGTTAAACGTGGAAGGGGCTTATCAATGAATCCGGAATGTGTGGCAGGCCAATGAGTGCGAGAAGAATAGGGAATGGCTGACTGTAAGTGGCTAATGTGTGGAGGGGGAGGGTCCTAGAGATAATCGAGCGCGCGTTTAAACGTCTGTGGGAAGGAGACGGAGACAAATATCACAACCTGCTATGAGCGTGTGAGCAACGCACAAGCGAACTATTGACTCGTTCTTCCAACCTGCGGCTACTGTGCCAGTTAAATTCACTTGCTGGCTTACCAAATAATACATTACAACAGCGATAATCAAAACGATGCGAAAATGCTTGAACGTGACCTGTCATTTACGCCGTCATCACCCGGGAGTTGATACTGCACGAGCGCCGGCGAGACCTGGGGCCTGTACCATGAAGCCGGTTTAGGTGGCTAGCCAGCTATGTTTCAGCTTAGTTTCCGCCAACCCTGGGTTTTAGGTACTATGAAAGCAGCTCGGCTTTAATCGGTGTTCGTTGCCATGGTATCTTACGCTGCACGGCTAGCCTGCTCCGGGGCAGGTTAAGTTCTGGATTCGAAATCTCAGACTGAAGTTTGACCAATCAGCTGTGAGCAAAGAAACATATAGGTGATGAAACTAATTCCCAGTGTCTGTTGCAATGGCTTTACATTTTCTTTCAAATCCTGTGGACATCTAACATCAAATTGTTAGACGAGCACATCGTAGAGAAAGAGTTTTTAATCAGACAAAATCCCCTTGCCTTTCCTGATAGTTTGTATGAAAGATACTGATTTTCTGCGGAAGGAATATTTTATCTTTGCGAACTTCTTGAGCCGCACATAAATAATTTAACACGTCGAATTCATTACTGTACCGCAAATGGTATTGTGTTGCGTTTTTTTGCAAGTGGCACAGATCGGTGATGCACAGCATCTAGGGGTTTGTCGAACTATTCGCAAGGGGGTCCTCGCTCTGCAGGAGTAATAGTTTCATTAATAATGTTCCCCGGACATATATCGACCATGTCCATAAAAGAGGGCTTTTATAAAATTGCCGCTAAGATAGCCTATAATGATAGGGTGACATCACAAGAACAAATTTTTTTTCTTTCAAAAAGCAAATTTCACAAATGTACTACAGTACATGTTAAGAATTATTTAAAATATTTTTTTTATTATTCGGTATGATATGATTCCCTAGAGTCATTGGAAAAATAGACTGCACACATGTTGCTATCTCCACTTCTCTAGGAGAACATGAGCAGATTATGTTAATAGAAAGTCCTTTCACACCCTTATGTTCAGGTAGAGCTGATGTGAACATGTGAAATTAATATTTTCTGTGAGATGAATCTTTAAATTAATAGTAACATTAACAGATATAACAATAATCTTCTTTCTGTGAGTCTGTGTTGTGTCAGCACTTTGAGGAAAGCAAGTTAAATTTGGTACAGTATAAACACTGTTAATTTGCAACCTACAAAATAACCATCATGATGACAACCATCATGATAACCATCAGAGCAAGATAAAGTTGCATTAATAAATATTCATGCTAAAGTGTTACTTGGTTAAATAACTTCACATACTGAGATCAGTTTAATCCAGCTGTTTGTTCTCCAATTTATTTATTTTTTAAATGTGGAGCCTCCTCAGCTCATAGTCAGGCTCCTTTAGTGCAGTCTAGCTCTAGGCTCCTTGCAGTCTAGCTGAGATGTGTAAGGGACAGTCCCTGTTTTATGCCACACATTCAAATGTTTGCCTTAATAAAAAGCCCAGTGCATTCACCTCAGCAACTGTCTCAGAACACAGACAGAGTGTCTTCATCATTTCCTCCACCCTAATAAATAAAAGTAGGGCAATATAAAGCATAACTGTTATAAAGCAGGTTCTGTTTCTGGTGTTCTGTCTGCTGCATTCTGACCTCTGTGTGGGAGACTGTGTGTGTGTGTGTGCTGGCTTCAACAGGGACACTGCATTTCCCTCGACTGCAGAACATACAGTCAGCCATATCTAAAACTTAAAATAGTAATGTATCGCACACGTACCCAGTGTTACTTGCTCAGAGGAGCCAGCACCAGGGTCAGATTGTACAGCACCTGTAATCCCATCCATAATCTGAATTTCACCCTTTTTTTTCCGGTTTGTCTCAAACAAGTGTTTGTGATCAAATGTTTACAAAAATAATAAAAGGTTGTGTGTAAATACTTACTACTTTGAATTATATTTTTATATTTTGTCTTTATCTGCTGCCAAGAACGTTTGGAGTTGCATCTACAAATAAGTGAATATTAATCTTTATTAGTATATACATGCGCAGTGTTTATATATTATAAAAATATAGGCTATATTTCACACACACATACATTCATAGCCTATAGCCTACATAATTTTACATGAATATAGAACGTATTTGTTTAGCTTACACATTAACGCAATCAGCAATCTTTCTCCAACAGTCTTCTCTTGCTTTGGCAGCAGAGACCGTATTGTTTCGAGCTTGTAATACATATTTAAATTAATCGTAATTCTGAATGATTATCTCTTGCTCCTCCGCGGAAAAAATGTATCGCTCTCGCTCTATCCATATCGAACACGATTGGTTGTTCGGTGCCAACGTCACTTTGGTATGTGCACGCGCTCGTGGATTAAGCATAACTTAAGAGCAAAGCCTGAGTTGACAGAGAAAGTTGATGAGCTGCGTCATGGTACCAATAAAGCCTGATTGCATCGGTTTGGTTTTGTCAACTCAAAACTAATCCTTTAACTCCGAGTTTGTTCAGCTACCTTCATGGTACAGGCCCCTGAACTGCAGACGTTACCATCGGTGTTTAAACTAAACTCATTTATGTTTTGCCAATGTAAACATTCAAGAGCAAGACGTGAAAGAGAACTCGCGTCTAGATTTGTGCGCGCGCGTGTGTGTGTGTGTGCGCGCGCGTGTATTCGTAGCCCTACTCATCTCAGACAGCGCGCAAATATTGAGTTATCTTTCAAGTCGAAAGTGCAAACTTTCATTTGCACTTGAATGGAAAAATTCACACAAAACATGGCCGTCTTGATGAGTATCCTAGCAGATATAGTATCTGTTATGCCTTAAGCTCTGGATTGAGTAGCTTTTGTAACTTTAATAAGGATTAATCTTTAATTTATACAGTCAAATATGCAATATTATTTTACATTTGATTATTTTATTCAATTTCTGTACCTGAAAACTAATGTTAGACCTGACAAGCATAGTTTATAATATTAGTAGGCTATCTTTGCTCTATTGTATTTATTTGTGCTTTTGCTTGGTTAGATTATTTGTTCTTATTTTCTTTTTTTTTTTGACAGTAGGCCTAGTCTTTTTTTCCCCTGAACACATACCGAATCATACCGAAACCGTGAACCTAAAACCGTGATACAAACTGAACCGTGAGCTATTTGAAACGTTGCAGCCCTAGTACAGTGTCACAGTCGGATGATGATTCAGAGTGAGAGGTTTTAGTGGCGAAAAAGGCCGAACCCACCATGTTCGGGAAGACTGGTTGAGGTAGTACTGTAAGAAGACGAATTCCATAAACTGCGAATGTTGCAGTCGCTACCCCATAACTGCGGGGAACACGAAGTTTGCCGACAGTGCAGGCACTTCACAGTTTAAACACAATACTATATTTAAACACAATCTTAGCCTCAAGCATAGAGTATGCTGTGACATGTTAATAAATCAACTGCCGGTTGCTTTTAGAAGAAAAGAGGCTGTAACGTTAAATCAGAGCACAAAGGCATTGCAATTTCTGCATCTATTATCAAAGTATTTATTAGTAATACACTTGAAATTAGTAGAAATGTGAATATTTGGTTCTCAGTTGGGGGCCACTGTGCTCCTAGTGAAAAAAGTTAGTCTGGAGCCCTGCGGGGGGGGGGGGGGGGGGGGGGGGGCCAAGCGATGAAGGGAAGCGATGAAGTGAAGCAATGTGTTCGTGTAAGAGAAATATCCATATTTAAAACTTTATTGACTAAAATAACTAGCTTAGATAAAACTCTAAGCTAGTTATATTAATCTTTAACTTCGATTGTATTCGTCTGAAAGAAGAATGTCATATAGACCTAGGATGGGTTCAGGGTGAGTAAATCATGGGCTAATATTAATTTTTGCCTTTAAGCAGCATAAAAGGTTGCTTTTGTACAGATAAACCACTGTGGATGACAAATTCACAAATTCACGTGATTGGTCTGTGCCCGTGGATACAGTAAGAATGACTCTGGGATGATGTCAAGGACATGCAGATAATAAAATTATTATAATGATAAATAATAATAATACGAAGAAACAAATCAACTTTTATGATTAAAAAAGAGTTACAAACCTTGTACTTAAATTTTCCCTGACATATTTGCATTTCTGTCAGACAAGTTTGCAAATCACCATCTTTTACATTTGGCTTGCAAAATGCCATAGATTAATTTTGACACTGGGCTCAATTTCAGCTCATTCACAGTTTGCATTTACAACAGCGTGATACATTAAATAAAATGAGTTTTACAAAGAAGGAGTAGTGTACACACTGCTAAAAGCTGAAGCCTAGTCTTAACTGGTGTTAGAGAGTTTCTGGACAGCTAAACCAGTTAGCAGTTAGACCAGATGAACAGTTGCTTGGCCAGGCTGGGAGAGTAGACCAGCGTAACTCAGCTAAGACCAGAAAACATCTCAGTATGATTTTTACTGGTCTGTTGGCTGGTTTTAAAGGGGTTTGGAGACTTTTTTGCTGATAGGCCACAGATATAGACTGGCTTGGCCAGTCTGGGAGACCAACAAGACCAATTAAGACCATAAACATGCAAGAGTATAGATACTGGTCCATCATTTATGAATAACTACACAGGACCAAACGAGTAATGCACTATTAACATTCAACCAACTACTATTAATTAACAAGAATTAACGAATCAGTCATTTATAACGCTCAATTGAATGTGGTAGATCTATGGAAGTAAAATAATGCCAAATGTTTTTGAAATATATCACTGGGAAATGCTGTGATCAGCGGGAAACTTTGCACGTTAAGTTCATATTCTGAGTCAATCTGCTTGCCTGTAGCCATATAGTACACAGCCTCAATAAGGTGCGAGTTTGGTCTTTTATATCACTGTATTAGTCCATTAAGCTAAGCGTTTTATATGTCTATCAATCCTGAATTATTGAGGGAAACCCTAGAACTGCAGTACATCGCCGCAATATAAAGTTAAGGCAACTAAACAACCAAGAGAAATATATGTCTACCTCAAATGTAACATTTGTTCTGTACATCAGCATTGGGGGAATAACATTATAATCTCGCTCACGGTAGAGAATGATGCATGTAGGCTACACAGGGACCGTGAAGACACGGAATTAAACATAAAAACAGCCCTCATAATAATCACAAATGCACTTACATTTCTATAAATCAGTTTTTATGAATGAATGGCTTGCTCTAACTGTTGCTCTGGTCTTCGTCAACAACACGCGCTTGCACCCCCTGCTGGTGAGCTTGATTAACAGCAGATGGAGATTATGCTCGGTAATCTACTGCTTTTCCTGCAGTTCCTGGATGTCACTGTTGAATTTACTGTCGAATTTGAACCACTGAATTTGTGGAAGCGAAATAAAATGGACTGAAAATTGCTTGTTGAATATTATAGGTTGTATTTTTAAACAGTTTGAATATTTTGGAAGTGAAATCTGAAAGGTGAATATGGATTATTGAAAAAAAAAAATTGTAATAATGAAAATGTGTTTGAAATGTTTTGAATTGGAATATTCACAGCTTAAATATACACACATGTTGAATTTCAGCCCATAAAAATGCGCGCCCATGCAAGCAGGGTTAATGCAATGCATATTTTTTTCAAGTAGTGCAATTCAACAGGCTTTTTTATTTCAAAAACATTTGTCATTATTTTACTTCCATACAGATCGTTATCAGTAATATTTTTTCATACCTCCCAAATGACTAGGAGCTACTAAATACAGGTTAATAACTAATGTGAATAATGTATAATTAATTTTAAAGTAAAGATCATGGTAACCCATTAGTAATGACTCAAGTATAACCAAATCCCTTCAGGAGGAATTGCTAATGATTTGGATCAGTTTTCTAAAATGAAAAGCATGATAACTCTTTGAAACATGAAAATAAAGTGAAAACTGTCTAATATTGGATGAAGTCACTAAGCTTTTGAGATTTTTTAAGGTTTTGGATAGTGATGATGACACAAGTGTTACTACACATCCTTCTTCACGGTTTCTTGTTAGTTTAGTTAATAGTGTTGTGACACTGCCACATTAGTTTAGGTATATTTCTTAAAAGGAGTCAAGGAGTTTAAGTATTTAATTGAGTGCATATAGGTCTGTAGGTTTCATATAATATCTGAGTGATATGTATATGTACTTATTTATATGTATTTTTTTTCTCCATGTTTACTTCCACTGTGTGTAATGGTATAGGAAGGGTGTTTGGTATTAGGCCACTGTTGTTCGGCCGATACGCTTATCACCGCGCACCCAAACTTATATCTAAAGGTCAATCTTTCAAAAGAACCCCTTGTGAAATTTTAGATAACACAGCCTGAAGTAAAAATGTTGATTGTTACAGTGTTAATAGTGCATTACTCATTTGTTATGTAGTTTTTAATTATTGACGGAACAGTATTCTAAAGTGTGACCGATAAAAGCGTCAGGTAAATGACAGAAAACCAACTACCGGTAGACACAACTTCTTCATCACCAACTAACGGATCGATATTGCATCATCAACTCAACAACGCCTTTAAAAACTGTTTACCCGATAAATCTTAGTAAAAAAAAAGAAGATATATAAGAGGTCTTTGACACTGTTACTCTGTAACATTGGAAACAATGTAACATTCTATGTTCTATGATGACGTTCAATGTTACACTGGAAACAATGTAACATTCTGATGTTGCTGACAGACATTATGCCGAAAACAATGTTAATAACTGCTCAAAAATCACTTATGTATTCCTTTTCAGTTTCAACTCGAGGCCACAGATGTAGACTTGTCTCAAAACTTAGTGAACTGCCCACATCGACAGCATGTTCGGGTCTCATCAACACGGAGTATAAAGGCAGCGCAGAAGATTTTGAGACACAGCTCAACGAGCTAAACTTACTGTGGATGAGACGTAAATCAACTTACCAGCACGCACGTATCTAGATGTCAATAAAAACACAATGATAAGTCCGTAAATTGAACGTGGATTGTCCGGAGAGTCCCCCCTCTCCCCCCAGATCGAGCTCGCTGTACAGTCACATCATACGGGGAAAGTTGAGATATTCAGTGCGCGCGCACGGGCGTCTTTGCTCTTCAAATGGGATGCGCCGTTAGATGACTTCACTGATTTTAGCGTCACGTTGAAATACGCCGGATGGAAACAATCGCTTTTTTGGCTCTCCCAACAATATTAAAATCTTTCGGTCGCTGTTTTCGTGAGCCTCGTTCAGTGGGGTCACCATTCATCACTGTACTGCACAGAGTGTACCCTGCCCAGTACCCACTGAAGACTGTCCGCCGGCGCATGCGCATTCGCGAACGACTGGTGGATGGATGTGTGAGAAACTTCAGTCGTTCATGTTATTGTGGAAATTGTACTTGATATATTCATTTAATTTGATGGACACGTGTGTTGTCTTATTAATCGTTTCGCTGCTTCATAGCTGACTGTAGCCTAATAGTAGTTACATTGGGAAAACGTACCCCGTTATAAGGTCACAAAAGGTCTTTCATCCAGGGCAAAACATTTTAAATTGTGTTTTTAAATGGCAGCCAATTTACACAAATTGACAAATTAGCAAGGATAGATAGATAGATAGATAGATAGATAGATAGATAGATAGATAGATAGATAGATAGATAGATAGATAGATAGATAGATAGATAGATAGATAGATAGATAGATTAATTTTCCACCACATATTCTCACACATTTCAAACCAAGTTCACTGTTTAATATAATTTTTTTAATTAATAGCTCAAGTCTTCCTTCGTTATGTTGGAACTAATTAATTTGATATCTTATAATTTGGACACACAAGTAAAATGAGCTAAACAAAGTTCCCAAAAGTTCATCATTATAGGCCTTAAGATTACTATTAAAATCAGTACATTTGTTTTTATCTGACAATAAGAGAGTTGAAGAGGGCTGTGGAAAAGTTGTTTTAGTCCAAAAAATCATATTTGTAAACATAATTAAATTAAAATTAATTACCTTAAAAAAAGTTTAGAAAATAAACAAAATTTTATACATCACGAGGAATCTTCACATTTATTCACACAAATGCGATGAGAGAGGACTTACCGTGTTGATATACTACTCAGCCTTCAAACCTTCCAAACTGAACACTGTTTAGGAAAATATTGATTTATTTAGTTAAAAAAAGGAGGTACTATCCAGGGTGGTTTGGCAACAGTATTGTGCAAGTCATTACGTCAATAGCTGGGAAAACCAACTCCACTTTACAAATATTGGATTCACCAACCATTATGGATGGACTGAAACTCCTGATTTCTATAAAAGATAAAGAAAGATAAAGAGGTGAACTGTCGCCAGCAAAGGTTTTAAAGGGTTAGTTCACCCAGAGAATGTCTAATATGGGGAGAACTGCCACTCACAGGACGAGTGCAGAATGAATGGAGGTCTATGGAGCTTTACCCCTCAAAATCCACTTTTCTCAGGATATAATGTTTTGTCTAGTAATTTGAATGTTGTATTCGAAAGGAGATGCAAAGAAATTACACATTGCTGCGTGATAGATTTTGGGGGAGTCACTTATTTGCTTTAAAATGTCAAAGACGTCATACACATCGACCAGAGATACTGCTTTACGGCAATCCTTCAGTCACTTTGGTGCTTTCGCGCTCTGCACTTTCTTTTCTCTCGAGGCATCGACAACAGGTAAACACACAACACTGACACCGGTAAATACACAACACAGCAGACACAGGTAAACACACAACACAGCAGACACAGGTAAACCATAGCTATCTCACGACCAATTCGTACGAATTTAAGTGATTAAAAGGTGGCTAATTCGTACGAATTTGTACGACCTCACTCGTACGAATTTGTACGATTTGTCTAAACCCACGTGACGGTTGGGTTTAGGGGCGGGGTCAGGGGTAGGTCATTCGTATGAATTCATACGATTTTGGCAAATCGTAAAATATGTACGATTTAGCAAAAAACGTACCAATTCGTACGAGTGAGGTCGTATGAATTGGTACGAATTAGCCACCTCGTAAAATTCGTACGAATTGCCGTGAGATCGGGTTGGGTAAACACACAACACAGCTGACACAGGTAAACACACAACACAGCGGACACAGGTAAACACAGCGGACACAGCTGACACAGGTAAATACACAACACAGCAGACACAGGTAAACACACAACACAGCGGACACAGGTAAACACACAACACAGCTGACACAGGTAAACACACAACACAGCGGACACAGGTAAACACACAACACAGCTGACACAGGTAAACACACAACGCAGCTGACACAGGTAAACACACAACGCAGCTGACACAGGTAAACACACAACGCAGCTGACACAGGTAAACACACAACGCAGCTGACACAGGTAAACACACAACGCAGCTGACACAGGTAAACACACAACACCGCTGACACAGGTAAACACACAACACCGCTGACACAGGTAAACACACAACGCAGCTGACACAGGTAAACACACAACGCAGCTGACACAGGTAAACACACAACACCGCTGACACAGGTAAACACACAACACAGCTGACACAGGTAAACACACAACACAGCGGACACAGGTAAACACACAACACAGCTGACACAGGCAAACACACAACACAGCGGACACAGGTAAACACACAACACAGCTGACACAGGTAAACACACAACACAGCTGACACAGGCAAACACACAACACAGCTGACACAGGTAAACACACAACACAGCTGACACAGGTAAACACACAACACAGCTGACACAGGCAAACACACAACACAGCGGACACAGGTAAACACACAACACAGCTGACACAGGTAAACACACAACACAGCTGACACACGCAAACACACAACACAGCGGACACAGGTAAACACACAACACAGCTGACACAGGTAAACACACAACACAGCTGACACAGGTAAACACACAACACAGCTGACACAGGTACACACAATGCAGCTGACAGGTAAACACAAAACACAGCTGACACAGGTAAACACACAACACAGCGGACACAGGTAAACACACAACACAGCTGACACAGGTAAACACACAACACAGCTGACACAGGTAAACACACAACACAGCTGACACAGGTAAACACACAACACAGCTGACACAGGTAAACACACAACACAGCGGACACAGGTAAACACACAACACATCTGACACAGGTAAACACACAACGCAGCTGACACAGGTAAACACACAACACAGCTGACACAGGTAAACACACAACACAGCTGACACAGGTAAACACACAACACAGCTGACACAGGTAAACACACAACACAGCTGACACAGGTACACACAATGCAGCTGACACAGGTAAACACAATGCAGCTGACACAGGTAAACACACAACACAGCTGACACAGGGAAACACACAACACAGCTGACACAGGTAAACACACAACACAGCTGACACAGGTAAACACACAACACAGCTGACACAGGTAAACACACAACACAGCTGACACAGGTACACACAATGCAGCTGACACAGGTAAACACACAACACAGCTGACACAGGGAAACACAAAACACAGCTGACACAGGTAAACACACAACACAGCGGACACAGGTAAACACACAACACAGCTGACACAGGTAAACACACAACACAGCGGACACAGGTAAACACACAAAACAGCTGACACAGGTAAACACACAACACAGCTGACACAGGTAAACACACAACACAGCTGACACGGGTAAACACACAACACAGCGGACACAGGTAAACACACAACACAGCGGACACAGGTAAACACACAACACAACTGACACAGGTAAACACACAACGCAGCTGACACAGGTAAACACACAACACAGCTGACACAGGTAAACACACAACGCAGCTGACACAGGTAAACACACAACACAGCTGACACAGGGAAACACACAACACAGCTGACACAGGTAAACACACAACACAGCTGACACAGGTAAACACACAACGCAGCTGACACAGGTAAACACACAACACAACTGACACAGGTAAACACACAACGCAGCTGACACAGGTAAACACACAACACAGCTGACACAGGCAAACACACAACACAGCTGACACAAGGCAAGGCAAGGCAAGTTTATTTATATAGCACATTTCATACACAGTGGTAATTCAAAGTGCTTTACATAGAAGAAATTAAAATAATTACATAGATAATAAAAGAAATAAGAATAATTAAAACAGTTTAGAAAATAAAATACAGTGCAAACAGTCGGACGAACAGTGGCACAGTGCTCATTCAGTAAATGCAAAGCTAAACAGTGGTAATTCAAAGTGCTTTACATAGAAGAAATTAAAATAATCAAAAGAAATAAGAATAATTAAAACCGTGTCTGAGATGGAAGTGATTGAGCAGGTTTGCGGTGCCACTGGACCTACAATCCAGGGACGTCCTCTACTGGGGTGGTGTCTTACACCAGTATTGCCCAATGGGCCCCCACAGAGCATGTTTCACTTTTGCTGTTTTAAACAAACAGCGAACCTCTATACTCTCCGTAGTATAGATAATCTTCACTCGCCTCGTCGGAGTGAAGCTCTCCCGTTCCCCTTCAAAATCTCTTCCAATCAGACAGCCCTGATAATTAATAATCACCCCTATCTGAGATGGAAGTGATTGAGCAGGTTTGCGGTGCCACTGGACCTAATCCAGGGACGTCCTCTACTGGGGTGGTGTCTTTCACCAGTATAGCCCAATGGGGCCCCCATAGAGCACGTTTCACTTTTGCTGTTTTAAACAAACAGCGAACCTCTATACTCTCCATAGTATAGCTAATCTTCACTCGCCTCGTCGGAGTGAAGCTCTCCCGTTCCCCTTCAAAATCTCTTCCAATCAGACAGCCCTAAAAATTAATAAAATCTTCCTAAAATCACAGTTTGGAAAATAAAAAATAAAAAATAAAATATAGTGCAAACAGTCGGACGTATTTTATATCAACCAGTAGCTATTATAGATCTTTCTTTTAAAAGGATCTTCTTACGACTTACATGTATCACAGGTAAACACACAACACAGCTGACACAGGTAAACACACAACACCACTGACACAGGGAAACACACAACACAGCGGACACAGGTAAACACACAACACAGCTGACACAGGTAAACACACAACACCGCTGACACAGGGAAACACACAACACAGCGGACACAGGTAAACACACAACACAGCAGACACAGGTAAACACACAACACAGCGGACACAGCGGACACAGGTAAACACACAACACCGCTGACACAGGTAAACACACAACACAGCTGACACAGGTAAACACACAACACAGCGGACACAGGTAAACACACAACACAGCGGACACAGCGGACACAGGTAAACACACAACACAGCGGACACAGGTAAACACACAACACAGCGGACACAGGTAAACACACAACACAGCGGACACAGGTAAACACACAACACAGCAGACACAGGTAAACACACAACACCGCTGACACAGGGAAACACACAACACAGCGGACACAGGTAAACACACAACACAGCGGACACAGGTAAACACACAACACGGTTGACACAGGTAAACACAGCGGACACAGGTAAACACACAACACAGCGGACACAGGTAAACACACAACACAGCGGACACAGGTAAACACACAACACAGCTGACACGGGTAAACACAACACAGCGGACACAGGTAAACACAGCGGACACAGCTGACACAGGTAAACACACAACACAGCTGACACAGGTAAACAAACAACACAGCGGACACAGGTAAACACACAACACAGCGGACACAGGTAAACACAGCGGACACAGCGGACACAGGTAAACACACAACACAGCTGACACAGGTAAACACAGCGGACACAGCTGACACAGGTACACACACAACACAGCTGACACAGGTACACACAATGCAGCTGACAGGTAAACACAAAACACAGCTGACACAGGTAAACACACAACACAGCGGACACAGGTAAACACAGCGGACACAGCGGACACAGGTAAACACACAACACAGCTGACACAGGTACACACACAACACAGCTGACACAGGTAAACACACAACACAGCGGACACAGGTAAACACAGCGGACACAGCGGACACAGGTAAACACACAACACAGCGGACACAGGTAAACACACAACACAGCTGACACAGGTAAACACACAACACAGCGGACACAGGTAAACACACAACACAGCTGACACAGGTAAACACACAACACAGTGGACACAGGTAAACACACAACACAGCGGACACAGGTAAACACACAACACAGCTGACACAGGTAAACACAACACAGCTGACACAGGTAAACACAGCGGACACAGCTGACACAGGTACACACACAACACAGCTGACACAGGTACACACAATGCAGCTGACAGGTAAACACAAAACACAGCTGACACAGGTACACACACAACACAGCTGACACAGGTAAACACACAACACAGCGGACACAGGTAAACACAGCGGACACAGCGGACACAGGTAAACACACAACACAGCGGACACAGGTAAACACACAACACAGCTGACACAGGTAAACACAGCGGACACAGCTGACACAGGTACACACACAACACAGCTGACACAGGTACACACAATGCAGCTGACAGGTAAACACAAAACACAGCTGACACAGGTACACACACAACACAGCTGACACAGGTAAACACACAACACAGCGGACACAGGTAAACACAGCGGACACAGCGGACACAGGTAAACACACAACACAGCTGACACAGGTACACACACAACACAGCTGACACAGGTAAACACACAACACAGCGGACACAGGTAAACACAGCGGACACAGCGAACACAGGTAAACACACAACACAGCTGACACAGGTAAACACACAACACAGCGGACACAGGTAAACACACAACACAGCTGACACAGGTAAACACACAACACAGCTGACACAGGTAAACACACAACACAGCTGACACAGGTAAACACACAACACAGTGGACACAGGTAAACACACAACACAGCGGACACAGGTAAACACAGCGGACTGTCATGATTCTGCCATCTAGTCATCGTCTTTCTTTAGGTCTTGAGGCAGGATCATGACAGACCCATGTTTTATGTGCAAACACATGGCCTTGTTGGGCCATGTGCTTGTGTTGTCTCGTCTTCTAGCCCCGCCCTCCTTGTTCTCCTCGTTAGTCATTATTGCTTTACCTGTGTCACCTGTTGTTATCATTAGTCTCGTCATTATTGCTTTACCTGTGTCACCTGTTTTGTTATCATTAGTCTCCCTATTTAATCCCCTTGTGTTTGCTGTCCTGTGTCGGTTCATTGTTAATCCATGTCAAGTTTGTGAGTAACCTTGTTGAGCTATTTCTAGTATCAGTTGTTTGTCTTCTAGTATTTTGTCAGTGTCTTTGTCTAGTTAGTCACCATAGTCCTGTCCTGTTTTGCCCCCTCGTGGGCTTTGTTTTCCCTGTTATTTGTATAATAAATCGTGTTGCCTTGACTACTGTCTGCGATTGGGTTCGTCCTTCCTCCACCCTCATAACAGAATGAACCGACCTATACAGAACCCAGCAGACTGTATGTCTGTTCCTGCTTTACGACAGTCGACTGACCAGGAATTTTGGTGGCAGTCGGCTATTGCCGACAGCAAGTTGGGCAAGCTTCCTTTCCCTCCCCAGGGAGAGCGGTCCCTGAGGAGATATGTCCAGGCCGTGGAAGCAAGGAGGCTTTTCTTACCTGAGATCCTCGTCAACCGCTACCTCGTCGCGGGTCTCAATGTTCCCCCTCCTCTGGCTGAACGGGAGAGGCTGGTTCATCGCCCGTTCCGGGACATGGTGGACTGTTTGTGTCAAAGGGAGCCGCAGGGTCCCACCGTGTCGTCACCCCCTGCCAGGCTGTCTGTGATCCCGGAGGGTCGCGTCTTAGGCGTTGTTACGCAGGAGGAACAGGGGTGCCCCACTTCGACTCCTGATGCGTCATCCGCACCTGTAGGTCTCCGCGGCAAGCGAGGGAGACGGATCTCGTGGGAGTCTGCTTCGGAGTCTTCAGCGACGGAGTCAACCCTGCCAGAGTCTGTCCTCCCAGCACCAGTTACGGTCCCTGCTGAGCTTCCCCTACTGGTCACAAGCCCGGTTTTGGTCTCTGCTCCGCGGCCAAGGAGAAAGAGGAGGAAGGGAGCCCCCCGTCCTTCGTCTCTGCCTGGAGTAGAGCCCGCTGCAGCAGTGAACGCCGCTCCAGAGCCCGCTTCAGTCAACGCTGTTCCAGAGCCCGCTTCAGTCAACGCTGTTCCAGAGCCCGCTTCAGTCAACGCTGTTCCAGAGCCCGCTTCAGTCAACGCTGTTCCAGAGCCCGCTTCAGTCAACGCTGTTCCAGAGCCCGCTTCAGTCAACGCTGTTCCAGAGCCCGCTTCAGTCAACGCTGTTCCAGAGCCCGCTTCAGTCAACGCTGTTCCAGAGCCCGCTTCAGTCAACGCTGTTCCAGAGCCCGCTTCAGTCTACGCTGTTCCAGTGCCCGCTTCAGTCAACGCTGTTCAAGTGCCCGCTTCAGTCAACGCTGTTCCAGTGCCGGCAGCAGAGAGGGTTGCTCATGAGTCTGCAGTCGTGAGAGCTGAAGAGAGAGCCGCGGCTGATTCTGCTGCTAAAGCAGTGTTACAGTCAGTTTCAGCTAGTCAGGAGATGCCTGTCGTCATTGCTGCCAAGACCCTGTCTGATTATTTGTCACGTCTCGTCCAGATCCTAGAAGTCCCTGTCAAGCCTGTTTTGTCCCCAGACCCCGTGCCTAGAGCTGCAGAGAAGACTGTTCCTGAGTCGGCTGCTCGGATTGCTGTTCCTGAGTCGGCTGCTCGGATTGCTGTTCCTGAGTCGGCTGCTCGGATTGCTGTTCCTGAGTCGGCTGCAGTGAACGCAAATCCTGAATCGGACATGAGAAGCGCATCTTCCGAGTCTGATGTGAGGAGCGCTGGTTCTGATTCGTCTGCAGAATTCTATGACCCGGTTCCAGCTCCGCAGTCTGCTGCTGCATTGCCTCTCTTCACTGCCCAGCCACCTACTACATCCCCTGTCTTGAGTCCTGCTTCATCTCCTACTGTTTCCCCCATCAAGATTCGTCCCGTATCGTCGCCCCCTGTTGTCCCTATCAAGTCGCCTTGTGTTTCCCCGGTCAGCCCTGTCTGCACTCCGCCCCGAACTGTTTCCCCCAAGACTGTTCCTCGTGTGTCCCCATCCAAGCCCGCCCGGATTCCTCGCCCTCAACCCTCACCCCGTAAACCCAAGACCACAGTCCCACCCACCCACCCTGGACATTCCCCTATGAACTCTCTTGTTCCTCCGCCCCCCCTCCAGTGTTTGTTATTTTTATTGTTGCACCCCAACCCTGTCGTTGTGTTTTCGTGTCTGCCTTTAATGTTATTTGTCATGTTTAGTTGGTTTGTGTCTTTGTCTCAGTCCGTCATGTCCCGTGTTTGATGTACCCTTGAGGAGCGTCTGGAAGCCGCTCCTTAAGGTGGGGGTTCTGTCATGATTCTGCCATCTAGTCATCGTCTTTCTTTAGGTCTTGAGGCAGGATCATGACAGACCCATGTTTTATGTGCAAACACATGGCCTTGTTGGGCCATGTGCTTGTGTTGTCTCGTCTTCTAGCCCCGCCCTCCTTGTTCTCCTCGTTAGTCATTATTGCTTTACCTGTGTCACCTGTTGTTATCATTAGTCTCGTCATTATTGCTTTACCTGTGTCACCTGTTTTGTTATCATTAGTCTCCCTATTTAATCCCCTTGTGTTTGCTGTCCTGTGTCGGTTCATTGTTAATCCATGTCAAGTTTGTGAGTAACCTTGTTGAGCTATTTCTAGTATCAGTTGTTTGTCTTCTAGTATTTTGTCAGTGTCTTTGTCTAGTTAGTCACCATAGTCCTGTCCTGTTTTGCCCCCTCGTGGGCTTTGTTTTCCCTGTTATTTGTATAATAAATCGTGTTGCCTTGACTACTGTCTGCGATTGGGTTCGTCCTTCCTCCACCCTCATAACACGGACAGAGCTAGTTTCTGCTAGAAGACATTCTGGTCTCGCTTCGGATGCCACGTCGTAATCAGTCCTTCACTGACCAATCAGCGTTCATTAGCAGAATGATAGCGTGTTATGGGCAATAACAACTCAACCTGTAAGAAATCATAAGTACTCGTTCATTCAACTTTCGACTTATAACCAATGTTGAACTTGCAAAACCTACAATCAAATCTGAGATTTCTCAACGGCAATCGGGTGAAAGAGACAAATTTATCCGTCTAGCTCCATAGACTCCCATTCATTTTGCACTCGGGCGATCGCCCCCAGTGGAACTCTGGTGGAACTACAACCAAAATTCTGTACAATAAGACTTAATAGGGAGTGGCCAGGCTCTCCGTAGACGGGCTCTGGTTCACCCAAAAATGAACATAGAACATCAGAACGTAGCCTCACTATTGGTCATGTGTGTAATGATGCGTGTGATGCTGACCAATAGTGAGCCTGCGTTCTGACGTACAACCCAGAAGCGCTGCGCTGTTACACTACGTGAACTCACCCAGAGGAACACACAGAAGAAAATTAATAGTTGAATAAAGTCGTTATTTTTGTTGTTGTTTTTGCGCACAAAAAGTATTCTCGTCGCTTGATAAACTTATGGTTTAGGCACTTTAGTCACTTGGACAATTTTAAACATTGTCTTTACTAACTTTCTGGACCGGCAAGCTTCAATTACAATAGAAGCCTATGGAGGAGTGAGACACTCTCAGATTTAATCACAAATATCTTCATTTGTGTCCCGAAGATGAAGGAAAGTCTTACGGGGAACAACATGAGGGCGAGTAATTACTGACAGAATTAATTTACATTTTTGGGTGAACTAACCCTTTAAAATTATAGTTTATATATATGTGTGTGTGTGTGTATAAAGAGACCGGGGATGAAGAAACACCTTTTGTTTGAGCATAAGACATGCTCATAAACAATGATGAGTCATATTTACCACAAAAAATTCCCTCAATGTGCAACAAAAAACTCATAAGGGATTAGTTGTAACATTTTTAATGAACTATCTTTATATCCCCACCCCTAAGAGTCATAACTTGACTAACTGCTTTAGCATGTGGGTTTGAAGTTAGCATCAAATTAAACTAGAGAGACAGCTACACTCTAAAAAATGCTGGGTTATTTTGGACAAACCCAAACGTTGGGTCAAAAATGCAATTAAATTTTTTTTTATGTAGGCTAACCCAATGGCTGGGTTTGTCCATATTTGACCCAAAATTGGGTTAAAACCACCCAGGATTTTTTAGAGTGTACTTTAAAAAAACTGTATCTTACTGTAAATGATTGCTTGGCAAAAATATATATATATATATTGATTTTTAAAAAAAGACTTTCCTTCCTGAAAATTATTTTTTTTGGTCACAAAATGTACAATGTTGTCACTTCTTCTGTGAGCTCATAAGGGATCTTCACAGATCTTTTCTAACTTGTCAAACTACAAGTGTTACAACTGACCACATGTTAACACTACACACACACTACACACACACACACAAGAAACAAAATGAGCATTGTATCAGAGTGGGCTTAATTTTAAATACAACATAATCTTATATAATCCTCCAACAACCCAGCTCTTTCTGAGTAAGTGGTATTTCTCTCTCTAATGCAAGGTTTTGCTGTTATGCACATACTTACACTTCTCTGATTTCATCTGTGAACCCGCAGTAAAGTAGTATTGTACAATCATCCAAACAGTTGTTTGTGGATTTCTCGACCAATTTAATGTGGGCTTTATTGAAACTGTGCTGAACGCTTGAAGCCATATTTGCCGATGGGGATTACGACATGTGACATGTTATTTGCCAAGAACATTTAATCATAGCTGAGCAGTTCTTTGAGGTGTCCTGCTGGTTTACATGGCATAACTGTGGCTTAAACCCATCCTGAAAGCATTGAAATGCCAGTGAAACATCTTCCTCGAGCCACAGTTTCAACCACAGATGACAAGCAAAAAAAAAAAAAAAGCAGGCATGATCTCTCTGTGGTGAAGATAATATCTGCATACATTAAAACTGATACATAACACTGATGAGGAAATGCTAGTCATGTAATTTATATCTGGAGCAGTTTTAATTTCCTTCTGTGCGTATGCATGTGTGTGTGGGTGGGTGTATTTGAATGAGAGAATCATTTTAAAATAATTTGTGGTTGGGTATATTACATAAGCACTTTCTCTAATCTGACTTTGACCTAAAAACAGAACGGGAAACATATGTCTCATCATGCTTGAGCTCATGACTTTCTATTGCCATCTAGGGCTCATTTCACAAGATATTTTAACACAATAAAAATGTTTACATGAAAGTCTTATGGAAAACAAAAGAAGGATGTACTGTACAACTTGGCTTGTTTGGGTGTCACTTCATGGAAGTGAAGAATAGTGTCATTGCGGTCAATGCAATGAATGTTCATGTGTCTTCTCAGCTGTTGGACTGAGACTCGTTGCTGGGCTTCTCCTTCTCACACATGTCCTTCAAATCTGAGAAAAAAATAAAAATAATGTTGTTGAGATTCTATATTCTGTTTCCAGACGAGACAAAACATAGTTATCTCCCAAAGTCAGTGTGGAGAAGTTATAAATATAAACATTCCCATCTGGTTTACAGAAATTAGGCTTTATCTCTGATGGGAGAACATTTTGGTCACAGCAAACCAATAAGAGGACAGAATCAGGAGGAAAAATTGTGCAAAAAAAAAAAAAAAAACATAATTTGTGGCACGGTTCAAAGTGTAAAAGCATGACACGTTAGGAGAAAAGGTGAAACTTTTGGTTAATTACATTATTATATAATTAAATTATTTAAATTATTGAATTTGCACATGAGTTGCATTATATGGATTGCTTTAAATTTAATTTATTTTCACATTTACAGTTTTTTACGATCGCTATGACAGTTTTTTCAATACTTTTTTCTAAACTCTTAACGCACCAACACACAAAACACACAATTGGCAAAACAATTAATTTCATGCTCAAAATCACACATTGTAAACTAAACTCCAAAACTAATTTTCATAATACAATAATACACTAACGCAATACACTATATCTAACAAAACACTGCAAACATGTTTCAAAATCAAATAATTATTCAAAACACTAACACATGTTCTCTTCCAACAGGAACATTTAGTCAATCATAACACAATGACAAAAAAAAACACTAACATCAGCTGAAATTACAGATTATGTTATGTGTCAGGTCTGCCCTTATACAAAAGACAGTATATTGATCATAGATTGTGTTTTGCACTGTAGTTTCTGTAGACTTTATTTGCAAAAGGACTTTATTGCAAGATATGCCTCTCCCTTGTCCTGGTACTCGTCTTCCTCTCCCTTGTGCAGGCATTTTTTCCATCTCTTTCTTTCTTTCTTTCTTTCTTTCTTTCTTTCTTTCTTTCTTTCTTTCTTTCTTTCTTTTTGTTTCTTGTGTTAACTGTATGCATTTTGTGTCAAAGCAACAAGAAATGTGTTAATTGTATAGCCACAAAGACGTATGTTGTGCTAACCGTGTTAAGAGTTTAGGAAACTTGTTAAATGTGTTGAAAAAACTGTCATAGCGATTGTGAAAAACTGTAGGGGTGATATCAGCTAAATTGGGCCACTTTTCGGTAAATCGTTTGGGACAATAATACAACACCATATATGCCCTTTCCATGTGTTTTTATGATTAATAATGACTGTTTTTTATCATTTTGTGTTGAAATTATTTAATAAAATATAATTATTTAGGCCCAACAGTTCTTAAAACATCAGCTGTGCCAACTTTTTTTGCATGAGCAGTTTCAGGTAAAATGGGCCAGTCAAACTGCAAAGGGAAATAGTCATTTATCATAAATTTTAATTTTAAAACACAATTGCTTATACAGCCACATAACATTTAAAGTGCATTAAACAAACATAAAAAATGCCATTTAAAAAAAAACTTCTCCGGTTACTTAACTGTAACCTTGTTCCCTGAGAAAGCTACAATCGATGCTGCGCTGCTCAGCGGATTGGGAACGTCTTTAATCGTGACCTGCTGTGAATATAGTGTGTAAACACGTCGATGGAATCGACCGGAAGTAATATAGCCTCGGTCGGTGACGTCATCGGCGCGCCCCCGCGACACGAGGCTATAAGTAGATGAGCCACAGGTGCAACATCAGGAAATTTTGTCTGAAGAGCAGTCCTGGGACATCTTCAGCACGGCAAAGCAGCGCAGCATATCGTTCCGCTTTCTCAGGGAACAAGGTTACAGTTAAGTAACCCGGAACGTTCCCTTTCGAAAGCTACAATCGATGCTGCGCTGCTCAGCGCATTGGGAACGAGAATACCCACGCCGCCGTGCTTGAACATGTCTGGACTCCCACGGTTGTGCAGGTGTGTTTCACAAGACCGTAAGAAGGCCTAGACATTAGCTTGCAATGTCGACTCAAGGACATGAGAGCCCGGAGTGGCATGAACATCCAAACTATAAAATCTTATGTGTGCGGAGAGGACCAGCCTGCCGCATCACAAACAAACTGCAAGGGGGCACCTCTTGCCAAGGCAGCAGAGGAGGCGACCCCTCTGGTGGAGTGAGCCCTTAGACCCGTTGGCGAAGCTTGGCCGCGCGCCTCATAGGCAAGAGCAATAGCATCCCTGACCCAATGTGACATGGTCTGTTTAGTGGTGGTGGCAGCACCCCTGTTGCTGCCCCCATAACAAACGAATAGTTGCTCTGACTTACGTCACTGGCTAGTTCGGTGGACGTAGGCCTGAAGAGCACGGACTGGACACAGTCTGTGAGATCTCTCCTGCTCCGGCGTTGTGAACGGTGGAGGGCAGAAGGCCTCTAGAGTGACCAGATGTACAGCCGAGAATGGTACCTTAGGCAGGTAATCAGGATGAGGATGCAAAATCACTTTCACCATTCCTGGGGCAAAGTAGCAGGATGGCGATATTGACAGAGCCTGTATGTCCCCGATTCTTTTTAGAGAGGTTATAGCCATAAGAAAAAACATCTTTATGGTCAGAAGTTTATCAGACGCTGACTCTAGAGGTTCAAAAGGGGGTCTCAACCAGACCCTCTAGGACTATTGTTAAGTCCCACGAAGGGAAATTTGGTTCTTACGGGAGGCCTCAGTCATCTGGCCCCAATATTGAAGCGAGCGAGCAGAGGATGTCTCCCGACTGGCACCCCGTCAACCAAGGCGTGGCAAGCCAAAGAGCAACCACATAAACCTTGAGAGTGGCGGGGCATGTGCCTGTTGATAATTTCTCCTGCAGGAAATCCAGAACTGAAGCAATCTGGCAGTTGACCGGATCTGCATTATGTACAACACACCACCTTTCAAAGACACCCCATTTGTTGGCATAACTCTTTCTAGTGGAGGGAGTCCTAACACTTAGAATGGTCTCAAAAACGGCAGGCGAAAGCCCAGTGTCCCTCAGTTGGTACCCATCAGGGGCCAAACATGAAGATTCCACAGGTCGGGCCTGGGATGGAATATCGTACCCTCCGCCTGGGAAGGTCCCTCCTTTCCGGAATCGCCCATGGCGAGCCGTTGAGGAGAGAAATATTTCCGAGAACCATACTCTGTTCGGCCAACGCACCGCTATCAGTAAGAGGCAAGACCCTTGCTGGCGAACTCTGGCTAGAACTCCTGGGAGCAGAGAAACTGGAGGAAACGCATACAGGCGCATTTTGGGCCATGTGTGCGCAATCGCATCCAGACCCAGGGGGCTGGGTGACTCAGAGAGAGAGAGGAGACATTGCGCTGTCCGCTAGGCGGCGAAGAGGTCCACCTCCGCTTCATAAAATCTGGTCCAGATCTGTTTTACTACATCTGGGTGGAATTTCCATTCCCCCATTGGTAATTTCTGTCCGGACAGTAAATTTGCTCCCACATTCAGATACCCTGGAAATGTACACTGCCCTGAGTGACAGGAACTTTTCCTGGGCCCAGAGAAAATCTGCCTCACTATTCTGTACAGATTGCGTGAGCGTAGACCTCCCTGGTGATTTAAGTAAGAGGCTGCCGCTCTAGCACTAGGACATGACAGCCTAGGACATGACAGCCTCTCAACTGAGGGAGAAAGTATTTCAGGGCCAGAAATACATATTCCATCATCTTGAGGCAATTGATTTGCTTGTCAAGATGATGCCTCCCCAAACCCTTGGGCTGGACGATCACTTAAGACCGCTACCCAGCCCGGCAGGCAAGCGTCTGTCGTTAACATTATGCGACGAGAAGACGCACCAAGAGTGGGACCCAAGGTGAGGAACCAGGGTCTGAACCACGTAGAAAGGGAACGAAGCTACAGCGCGTAACCCTTACCATAAACATGGATTTTAGAAAGGACACAAAACACACAACGCGTGCTCTTGCCTCTATTTGCCCTTGGGGAATTTGAGCCACAACTGAAGTGGTCTCATGTGCAAAAGGCCCAGAGGGATCCCTGTGTACGCAGCTGCCATGAGACCTATCCTGACCTAGCCAGATGTTGCTTTAGGGTGTTTAAAAATGGTCTTGACAAGCGGGGGACAGTTGTGCCCCCGATGGTGACAGAGTCCCATTTAAACCCCAAGCACGTTGGAGAGTGAACGCTCTTCTTAGCGTTGCAACTCAACTCCATAGAGAGAAGCGTGGATCGATATTGATGTCGAAAGCGCAAGCTCCTGAGACTGTGCCAGTATCAGTCAATCGTCTATGTAACATGGCTAGGTCGAATGGAAGAACCCGATATTGGTAGACTTCGCCCCCAAAAGCAAACCTCGGGAACTTCCTGTGTTGTGGCAATATTTCTATGTGAAAATATGCGTCTTTAAGATCGATCGTGAAGATCCAACCGTGATGTTGAATTTGCAACACAACCTACTTGATAGTTAGCATCTTGAACTTGAGCGTTCTGACGGAACGGTTCAAGCCTCAAAGACCTAAAAACGGACGCAGTTCCCCATTTCTTTCTTGTGACAGCAGATGCGCCTACTTCTGTTTTATGGTAGTGGGAACACACCATTAAAACGAGGAGGGCAACGCATTCCTTTTTACTGTCTTTAGGACACAAAAAGAGATACTCTGCAGTAGCTTCCACGCTGCCAAAGTCTCTTTAAAGGGTACCAAATTTAATGCTTAGAATTGGGGGAATGTTAAATGTTCTGTGTCCTGGGCGATAACAGGAAACAACAGAACCTTCAACATTTCGCTGGAAACCGCTACCCCCTGAATCACCAAAGGTGGCAGGGATGTAACAGTGGTTTTGTGAGGGTGTCAGGTAGGAGCTGGTTGATGTATTTACATGCCCTGTCCCAAAGGGACACACCCCCACAGACCTGGGACAAACAAACTCAGGATTTCTGTCTCTGGTATATTATGAGGCTGCTGAGCGCGACGAAACGGTCCCCAGTCATTACGAGGGGGAACGCAACTCGCCACACTCTGCTTTTGAGCCCTCTTTTTTTTTTTTAAATCAGATCAGCCTGGTACGCCTGCAACACTGCCATAGTGTGCAGAGCAGCACCAGTCTGACCCCCACCAGCGTGGATGTCATTATACATGGCTTGGTGGGGAGTGCTGACTCCTTAAATGACGATGAGCCACAGAGAAGAGATAGCCAGCGAGCGTCTCTTCGGACTGGCACATCATCGTATGCACATGCCCCATGATAGTCTAATAAATTGACGTCAAGGGCACAAAGAATAAGGTTTTCCCCATGCACGAGTTAACGTCATGGAGATCCTCAAGGAGGACAGTCTAGCTGTAATCTGGCCACTGCACGAGTCACCAACTCGAGTAACCTCTCACACGCTTTATCAACGAGAGAAGTGCTCGGAGTCGGTACTCTCAAAGTCCATCATAATTATTTAGATGGCTTTTTCAATATTTAATCCCTCAGAATTAAATGTGGCCAAAGAACAGCCAGACAATAAATTATTCCAAGCATTTGATATATTGCATTGAATATCTGATTTCTCATCATCATTCAATTCATCAGCAATAAATACAGCCAAATATCAATCAGACACGGTCTGGATGACAGGCTGTATTTAAATCTTTCATAAGATCAGCCTGGTATGCCTGTAGTGTACAGCGCAGTACCAGCCTGACCCGCTGAAAATGCATGTGATAATACGATCCCAGGGGAGAGAAAGCCCACGCGCGTCTCTCCAATCTGAGACAGCATCATATAATCGCGTGCCTCTGCACCCGCGATAGTCGAATTGGTCGACGTCGAGGGCACAAAGACTCGTCATGTATATATATATAATATATTTACATCTTTATTTATAATCTTTGAGTGTCTTTTTGTTGTGATCAGTGTAGTCTGGCCACTGCACGAACGATCGCCCCGAGTTCTCCTTTTATCATCACGGGAGGAACGCTCGTAGGCGGCAAACTCACGAGATTAACATGTCCTCTGCCGAGCCGAAGAAGCGCCGAGGCACGCTTCGGTTGTCAGGCAAAAGGACATCGCGATCTGGAGAGAGAGCAAGCGAAAAGGACGCACCCGTCTCTCGCTTCTCAGCCAGATCGACATGCGAGCCCCACAATCGCATTGTGGGTGCCACCCCTTTGAAATAAGCAAAGCGAACGCGAAGCACTTTAACTGTGAACATTCCACTGTGCTCGAATTCACCATGCTCAAACGCAAGGGCAGCATGCTCTTTCCCAAACCAACAAAGCAGTAAGCGTGTGTATCCAGTTCTGACATAGGACGAGAACATGGAGGGACACAGCGCTTACTCTGTTGACACATTTCTCTTTCTCTTTTTACTTTTTCTAAACTCCTTTTTAGATCGTAGAGAGATGAGAAAGAGAAAATCTGCACACTGTCAGTGATAAACTAAATAACTCCTAACAAAGATCTGTAGTAGATAGAGAGGAGATAAATGCTTGCACACCAAACACAGTGAGATCTCTGAAGACAAAAGACCTGACATTGCACCTGTGGCTCATCTACTTATAGCCTCGTGTCGCGGGTGCGCGGCGATGACGTCACCGACCGAGGCTATATTACTTCCGGTCGATTCCATCGACGTGTTTACACACTATATTCACAGCAGGTCACGATTAAAGACGTTCCCAATGCGCTGAGCAGCGCAGCATCGATTGTAGCTTTCGAAAGGGAACAAACATTTTGGGTGCAAACCCACATATTAAAATGTGCAATTAAAAAAGTTTTTGGAACTGCCTGTGTGTGTGTGTGTGTGTGTGTGTGTGTGTGTGCGTGTGGCAGATGGGAGTTTTAGTTACTGAAACATGTTCTGAGGGCAGAAAGGAAAATGATTGGTTTACAGCTTCAACCAATGAAACTGAAGCAAAGGCGGGGTCAAGACGTTTGAACGTGCAGAGGGATATTATTAGTCGGACTCGCAACACACAAGAAAAACGCTTCGTGGGGAAAACGCATTTATTGCAAGGTAAGTGATTTTACCATATATTTTGTTAAAATTCAGCATCCTCTAACGTTTCTTAAGATAATCAGCGAACATTAAAATGCACAGAACTAATCATCGTCTAAATATGGTATTGTATGCATTTTGATTCGACTGTTTACTCAGTCGACCGCAACATAGCTGCTTAGGACGTAACTGGTGTAAAACCTATGTGTAAAACATGCTTTTCCAATGCTATCTCGCTGTGTGTGAAATTGATATGCGACAACAGAACTCGTTCAAATCTCCGAGAAATTTCAACGGTCAAACTGATACATCTCCCGTCCTCGCGCTGCTCTCAGGGCAGGAGTAACTCAATAGATTCAGATCGCTGTTATTTTAGTGTATTACGCGCTGCTCTCAGGGCAGGAGTAACTCAATAGATTCAGATCGCTGTTGTTTTAGTGCATTACGCGCTGCTCTCAGGGCAGGAGTAACTCAATAGATTCAGATCGCTGTTATTTTAGTGCATTACGCGCTGCTCTCAGGGCAGGAGTAGTCAATAGATTCAGATCGCTGTTATTTTAGTGCATTACGCGCTGCTCTCAGGGCAGGAGTAACTCAATAGATTCAGATCGCTGTTATTTTAGTGCATTACGCGCTGCTCTCAGGGCAGGAGTAGTCAATAGATTCAGATCGCTGTTATTTTAGTGCATTACGCGCTGCTCTCAGGGCAGGAGTAACTCAATAGATTCAGATCGCTGTTATTTTAGTGCATTTCGCGCTGCTCTCAGGGCAGGAGTAACTCAATAGATTCAGATCGCTGTTATTTTAGTGTATTATGCGCTGCTCTCAGGGCAGGAGTAGTCAATAGATTCAGATCGCTGTTATTTTAGTGCATTTAGCTGCTCTCAGGGCAGGAGTAGTCAATAGATTCAGATCGCTGTTATTTTAGTGTATTACGCGCTGCTCTCAGGGCAGGAGTACTCAATAGATTCAGATCGCTGTTATTTTAGTGCATTACGTGCTGCTCTCTGGGCAGGAGTAACTCAATAGATTCAGATCGCTGTTATTTTAGTGCATTACGCGCTGCTCTCAGGGCAGGAGTACTCAATAGATTCAGATCGCTGTTATTTTAGTGTATTACGCGCTGCTCTCAGGGCAGGAGTACTCAATAGATTCAGATCGCTGTTATTTTAGTGTATTATGCGCTGCTCTCTGGGCAGGAGTAACTCAATAGATTCAGATCGCTGTTATTTTAGTGTATTACGCGCTGCTCTCAGGGCAGGAGTACTCAATAGATTCAGATCGCTGTTATTTTAGTGTATTACGCGCTGCTCTCAGGGCAGGAGTAACTCAATAGATTCAGATCGCTGTTATTTTAATGTATTATGCGCTGCTCTCAGGGCAGGAGTAACTCAATAGATTCAGATCGCTGTTATTTTAATGTATTATGCGCTGCTCTCAGGGCAGGAGTACTCAATAGATTCAGATCGCTGTTATTTTAGTGTATTACGCGCTGCCCTCAGGCAGGAGTAACTCAATAGATTCAGATCGCTGTTATTTTAGTGTATTACGCGCTGCTCTCAGGGCAGGAGTAACTCAATAGATTCAGATCGCTGTTATTTTAGTGTATTACGCGCTGCTCTCAGGGCAGGAGTAACTCAATAGATTCAGATCGCTGTTATTTTAATGTATTATGCGCTGCTCTCAGGGCAGGAGTAACTCAATAGATTCAGATCGCTGTTATTTTAATGTATTACGCGCTGCTCTCAGGGCAGGAGTAACTAAATAGATTCAGATCGCTGTTATTTTAATGTATTATGCGCTGCTCTCAGGGCAGGAGTACTCAATAGATTCAGATCGCTGTTATTTTAGTGTATTACACGCTGCTCTCAGGGCAGGAGTAACTCAATAGATTCAGATCGCTGTTATTTTAGTGTATTACGCGCTGCCCTCAGGCAGGAGTAACTCAATAGATTCAGATCGCTGTTATTTTAATGTATTATGCGCTGCTCTCAGGGCAGGAGTAACTCAATAGATTCAGATCGCTGTTGTTTTAGTGTATTATGCGCTGCTCTCAGGGCAGGAGTAACTCAATAGATTCAGATTGCTGTTATTTTAATGTATTATGCGCTGCTCTCAGGGCAGGAGTACTCAATAGATTCAGATCGCTGTTATTTTAGTGTATTACACGCTGCTCTCAGGGCAGGAGTAACTCAATAGATTCAGATCGCTGTTATTTTAGTGTATTACGCGCTGCCCTCAGGCAGGAGTAACTCAATAGATTCAGATCGCTGTTATTTTAGTGCATTATGCGCTGCTCTCAGGGCAGGAGTAACTCAATAGATTCAGATCGCTGTTGTTTTAGTGTATTATGCGCTGCTCTCAGGGCAGGAGTAACTCAATAGATTCAGATTGCTGTTATTTTAATGTATTATGCGCTGCTCTCAGGGCAGGAGTACTCAATAGATTCAGATCGCTGTTATTTTAGTGTATTACACGCTGCTCTCAGGGCAGGAGTAACTCAATAGATTCAGATCGCTGTTATTTTAGTGTATTATGCGCTGCTCTCAGGGCAGGAGTACTCAATAGATTCAGATCGCTGTTATTTTAGTGTATTACGCGCTGCTCTCAGGGCAGGAGTAACTCAATAGATTCAGATCGCTGTTATTTTAATGTATTATGCGCTGCTCTCAGGGCAGGAGTACTCAATAGATTCAGATCGCTGTTATTTTAATGTATTATGCGCTGCTCTCAGGGCAGGAGTACTCAATAGATTCAGATCGCTGTTATTTTAGTGCATTACGCGCTGCTCTCAGGGCAGGAGTAACTCAATAGATTCAGATCGCTGTTATTTTAGTGCATTACGCGCTGCTCTCAGGGCAGGAGTAACTCAATAGATTCAGATCGCTGTTATTTTAGTGTATTACGCGCTGCTCTCAGGGCAGGAGTAGTCAATAGATTCAGATCGCTGTTATTTTAGTGTATTACGCGCTGCTCTCAGGGCAGGAGTAACTCAATAGATTCAGATCGCTGTTATTTTAGTGCATTACGCGCTGCTCTCAGGGCAGGAGTAACTCAATAGATTCAGATCGCTGTTATTTTAGTGCATTACGCGCTGCTCTCAGGGCAGGAGTAGTCAATAGATTCAGATCGCTGTTATTTTAGTGTATTATGCGCTGCTCTCAGGGCAGGAGTACTCAATAGATTCAGATCGCTGTTATTTTAGTGTATTATGTGCTGCTCTCAGGGCAGGAGTACTCAATAGATTCAGATCGCTGTTATTTTAGTGTATTATGCGCTGCTCTCAGGGCAGGAGTAGTCAATAGATTCAGATCGCTGTTATTTTAGTGCATTTAGCTGCTCTCAGGGCAGGAGTAACTCAATAGATTCAGATCGCTGTTATTTTAGTGCATTACGCGCTGCTCTCAGGGCAGGAGTAACTCAATAGATTCAGATCGCTGTTATTTTAGTGTATTATGCGCTGCTCTCAGGGCAGGAGTAACTCAATAGATTCAGATCGCTGTTATATTAGTGTATTATGCGCTGCTCTCAGGGCAGGAGTAACTCAATAGATTCAGATCGCTGTTATTTTAGTGTATTATGCGCTGCTCTCAGGGCAGGAGTAGTCAATAGATTCAGATCGCTGTTATTTTAGTGCATTACGCGCTGCTCTCAGGGCAGGAGTAACTCAATAGATTCAGATCGCTGTTATTTTAGTGTTATGCGCTGCTCTCAGGGCAGGAGTACTCAATAGATTCAGATCGCTGTTATTTTAGTGCATTACGCGCTGCTCTCAGGGCAGGAGTACTCAATAGATTCAGATCGCTGTTATTTTAGTGCATTACGCGCTGCTCTCAGGGCAGGAGTACTAAAAAGATTCAGATCGCTGTTATTTTAGTGCATTACGCGCTGCTCTCAGGGCAGGAGTAACTCAATAGATTCAGATCGCTGTTATTTTAGTGCATTACGCGCTGCTCTCAGGGCAGGAGTAACTCAATAGATTCAGATCGCTGTTATTTTAGTGTATTACGCGCTGCTCTCAGGGCAGGAGTACTAAAAAGATTCAGATCGCTGTTATTTTAGTGTATTATGCGCTGCTCTCAGGGCAGGAGTACTCAATAGATTCAGATCGCTGTTATTTTAGTGCATTACGCGCTGCTCTCAGGGCAGGAGTACTCAATAGATTCAGATCGCTGTTATTTTAGTGCATTACGCGCTGCTCTCAGGACAGGAGTAACTCAATAGATTCAGATCGCTGTTATTTTAGTGCATTACGCGCTGCTCTCAGGGCAGGAGTACTCAATAGATTCAGATCGCTGTTATTTTAGTGTATTATGCGCTGCTCTCAGGGTGTATTTTAGCTGTATATTAGTGTAAATTAGTCTATTTTAGCTGTCCAGGCGCACCAAACTTACTTCAATGTGCACTTAACTTGTGAAACATGTAACAATAAGACTGTGATCTAAGTGCTATTTTGTTGTATGACATGTCAAAGAAATTGACGGTTTTGAGGGCGTTATAAACTTATTTTAGCTTAAAGATCTTAAGGTTTCTACTAGTAATTCTGTTTGTTTACATTGCTACCACTTTACAATAAGGTTTCATAAATGTTCCAGGCACCAAGTTTACTCCACAAAAGAAAGTAGTCCAGGAAATATTTGATAATGAGGATGTTCATTGTTCAATATCCAAAACTGAAGCCTGCAGTTGAAATACATTTTACGTTGTTTTTCTATGACTGTCAGTGTACATTGAAACCAAAATCTTTATGTATTTAATTTGCAGGAAGACGTACACTTCAGGTATTTGAGGAACTGGCAGACATTTGGCCAGGCGACCCATGGCCTTGGTTCAACGACTACTGTCTAAAAGAAAAAAATTAAAGCACCTAAAAACCTCTAAGAATGATGATATGAACTAGTTAAAAGTACAGCAGTTTAATGATACATCTTTGCTCTGCATTTTTTGTGATATGTTGCCGTTTTATCATTTTAATCCACTGGAAATGTTTTGTAATAGTATAAAAAAGGAAAGTCATAATTATACCTGAATTGTAATATTGGACTATTAAAACCGTTCAATAAAAAATATAATTTGTGAACTGATTATTTACAATCAACGTTCGTTCTTCCATTTTCTTATACAAAGAATCTCCACAAGTCATTGAATGAAAAGACAGTAACAGCAAGATAAAACATGGTTCCTACGCATTCTCCATTCAAAAAATCCATACTTTTCTAAGGGGTGGATTAGGGTTCAGGCTGTAGGACTGCCGAATGAATGTTTCTGTCAGGACCACTGATGCTACTCTTAATTATCATTAAGATATTAGAAAGCTGTATATTTCTTGTCTATTACCACCCACTTCTACTTATACCAAAGATGGAAATAAGCGCAGTTACAATAGCTAAATATGTGGGAGAGCGTTGCTATAGTGTGAAGATATTGTATTGCAATAGGTAGCACTTCCAAATCAATACCAAATCAAAACTAGTTAGCACATTATTTGTAATTGAAAGGTTTTAATGACAATATATGGTTAGGTTACACTTAAAATAGTTACAAAATAGATGATATGATAACTTCTACCATTAATTGTACCCAGCATATATGTAAAAAGTTACCTGAAAGAGAGGGAGAGAGTGTAGGGAGTAAGATACAAAGAAAGAGAATAAAAAGGCCCAGAGCAACTGTTACAATCTTCTTTTATTCATTCTTTGACCATGTGACTGTAACCCAAATGTGAGATGTTCAAACTGACCAATCAGATAATTACAATTTCCCCCACTGTACTAAAGGTGTGAAAATTCGTAGACCCCCGATGTACACACATTTCAGTCAACAGGTCTTGAGCACTCTTTAAATTACATTTCCTTGTTTCTCTGCAATACTCAGTGCAGAGACATTAGGATCTTTTGCAAGCACATTTATGCATCACAAACTCAACTCTGTGAGATTGTGCGCTTGTATCAGGTGGAACCAAACGTTCTTAGTCTTTGAATCCAGGCTTTTTGTTATCATAGACTGGGCAGCATCAGAGGCGTCTTCAGTGTTAGCTCCTCTAATTCATCCAGTTTCTGCCAGCTCATTCAGGTAACTGAAGAATGAGATAAAACAACAAGTCAATAATAGACAGAAAATAAATGGTCTACTGATGTAACAATTAGGGATGGGCATTTTTGTCATTTTCTCATTTCGATCATCAACAGGTCTCAAAAACGAGTACTTGAGTAATCAGGGGGGCGTGGCGTGTCCGTCATGAAAATGTTAGGAAATGTTACATTTAAGACGGTTACGAAAATTAATGTTGACAAATAAAAATATGACATTAAACATAACACTATGATGCATCAATGTTTTCGAAAAAGAAACATCTAAAAGGAATAGGCCTAGCTGCTTGAGGTAAAGCTAAAGAGTAAATGATCCCTAGTAAACTGAAGCACGTTCTACGACAACCTATGAGATTAATAATCAGATAATCTAGATACATAAACGTAACATTACAACTTACATGAACAAAAGGACGCGAATACCCATGTGAACTAGTTTTTTTACAGTCAGTGGTTTGATAGGGAAATTTTGGATGTGCTATTCCCTTAACAGCGTGCTGATACACGAGCAACTAAAGCACAGAGAATTTACAACACTATCACAATCCTGTTCTCATTATAATGCTGAATATCTTGTGTATATTGGCGCTGAACATCTTTATGAGAAATTATGGTCTGTTCCCAACAACTTCCACTCCAATATATATATAGGCTATATCAAAATGTTCCTTCACTTAAGAGTTTAATTATCATATAGAGACAATTACATTCAATCTCAGTAATATGTAAATAGTATCACAGAGGGCAACCAACAACCATCTTGATTACAGGGACTTCAAATAGCTTGTCACCTTAAACATTTGACCGTTCTGTTTTAACAGAAGATCAAAGATGTGATCACTTCAGATAGATTGTATCACCTAAACCATTTGCTGTTCTGATTTCATTTACATTAAGAGTTGACTATTTGGGTTGATCACATCCTGAACAAATGGTAATCAATTGTAGAATGGGAATGGGACACAGAGAATCTTCTCAGACAAGGGGGTGTCTCTCTCAACTTCATTAACATACAGACCATAGCTGTCACAATAAGAGCAACTTAATTTACATTAAGAGTTGTAAACTGTATTAGGATAAAAGGTTTGAGATTTGGATGTCCTGGGTTCATTCTGACGCCGGTGAACCCAAGGTGCTTTTGTGTACCTTGCCACTGCTATGATGTAATAAACTTCATTTTTGAGATCTTTGACGTCCACTTAATTTCTTCTTACATCTTACACTTAATTTTATTTTGCATGATAGAAAGTGATTACAGTCATCATCACTGTGCGTTTTCAAAGCCAGAACTAGAAACAACCATCTTCCATCCTGCAATGGTGCTGAGACTGAGTGACTGTACGGTCGGTAAACTGCAGTTTTTTGCTAGCTGGTTAATAAACTAAATTAAACACGTCTTGTATTTGTGATTAATCGGATATAGACAACATAAAAGAAATCTTGCAACTTACATCTGCAAGGACGCGAATGTGCACATGAACTTGACCGTGCGAGTCTGATGTGTAACGTGAGCGAGCTTCCTTTAACAGCGCTGAAAAACTAAAGCTCAAAGAATACAAAATTATATTACAATCGTGTTCTCAGTATAATGTTATGTAATATAGATTGGCGCTGCACATCTTGCACTGAACTGTATTTCATGATCAAAGTAAGTCCTGGTATCTTTTTAGTACTCCTGCCCTGAGAGCAGCGCATAATACACTAAAATAACAGCGATCTGAATCTATTGAGTTACTCCTGCCCTGAGAGCAGCGTGTAATGCACTAAAATAACAGCGATCTGAATCTATTGAGTACTCCTGCCCTGAGAGCAGCGCGTAATACACTAAAATAACAGCGATCTGAATCTATTGAGTTACTCCTGCCCTGAGAGCAGCGCATAATACACTAAAATAACAGCGATCTGAATCTATTGAGTTACTCCTGCCCTGAGAGCAGCGCATAATACACTAAAATAACAGCGATCTGAATCTATTGAGTTACTCCTGCCCTGAGAGCAGCGCGTAATACACTAAAATAACAGCGATCTGAATCTATTGAGTTACTCCTGCCCAGAGAGCATCACGTAATGCACTAAAATAACAGCGATCTGAATCTATTGAGTTATTCCTGCCCTGAGAGCAGCGCGAAATGCACTAAAATAACAGCGATCTGAATCTATTGAGTTACTCCTGCCCTGAGAGCAGCGCGTAATGCACTAAAATAACAGCGATCTGAATCTATTGAGTACTCCTGCCCTGAGAGCAGCGCGTAATACACTAAAATAACAGCGATCTGAATCTATTGAGTTACTCCTGCCCTGAGAGCAGCGCGTAATGCACTAAAATAACAGCGATCTGAATCTATTGAGTACTCCTGCCCTGAGAGCAGCGCGTAATACACTAAAATAACAGCGATCTGAATCTATTGAGTACTCCTGCCCTGAGAGCAGCGCGTAATGCACTAAAATAACAGCGATCTGAATCTATTGAGTACTCCTGCCCTGAGAGCAGCGCGTAATGCACTAAAATAACAGCGATCTGAATCTATTGAGTACTCCTGCCCTGAGAGCAGCGCGTAATACACTAAAATAACAGCGATCTGAATCTATTGAGTTACTCCTGCCCAGAGAGCAGCACGTAATGCACTAAAATAACAGCGATCTGAATCTATTGAGTTATTCCTGCCCTGAGAGCAGCGCGAAATGCACTAAAATAACAGCGATCTGAATCTATTGAGTTACTCCTGCCCAGAGAGCAGCACGTAATGCACTAAAATAACAGCGATCTGAATCTATTGAGTTACTCCTGCCCAGAGAGCAGCGCGTAATGCACTAAAATAACAGCGATCTGAATCTATTGAGTACTCCTGCCCAGAGAGCAGCGCGAAATGCACTAAAATAACAGCGATCTGAATCTATTGAGTTACTCCTGCCCTGAGAGCAGCGCGTAATACACTAAATTAACAGCGATCTGAATCTATTGAGTTACTCCTGCCCAGAGAGCAGCACGTAATGCACTAAAATAACAGCGATCTGAATCTATTGAGTTATTCCTGCCCTGAGAGCAGCGCGAAATGCACTAAAATAACAGCGATCTGAATCTATTGAGTACTCCTGCCCAGAGAGCAGCGCGAAATGCACTAAAATAACAGCGATCTGAATCTATTGAGTTACTCCTGCCCTGAGAGCAGCGCGTAATACACTAAAATAACAGCGATCTGAATCTATTGAGTTACTCCTGCCCTGAGAGCAGCGCGAAATGCACTAAAATAACAGCGATCTGAATCTATTGAGTTACTCCTGCCCTGAGAGCAGCGCGAAATGCACTAAAATAACAGCGATCTGAATCTATTGAGAATTCCTGCCCTGAGAGCAGCGCGTAATACACTAAAATAACAGCGATCTGAATCTATTGAGTTACTCCTGCCCTGAGAGCAGCGCGTAATGCACTAAAATAACAGCGATCTGAATCTATTGACTACTCCTGCCCTGAGAGCAGCGCGTAATGCACTAAAATAACAGCGATCTGAATCTATTGACTACTCCTGCCCTGTAGGGCTGTCACTTTTGAGAAAAATCAAATTCGAACGGATATCAAATACCAGCCTATGTATTCGAATATATTCGAATATCTATTACCCCCCTCCCCTCACCCGCCGCGCGCGCGGAGAGAAAAAAAACGTCAATCGAAATTTTACTAGTTTGACAGTCATAAACAGGACTCCCAAAATTACACTTATAGGACTCATATCTGCAAATAAACCTTGCCTTTACATGTGCATCTGCACGGTGCCGACCGGTTGTGCAGGAAAGTATGCAGTCATACGAAGTTGGACGCCTGGCGATGCTCTGGCCGTCTGCTGCGTTTCTGGGGCGGTTTACACCTGGCCACTTCATGCGTTTGCTCAGATCGGATAGCTATCAAAACGATTCCATTTACACTTGGTCACATAGGCCTAAATGTGGTTTAAACCGGATATAAATCCGATCTTCAATTCCCGCGCTATATGCAGATTTCATGGATTTAATGTCACCGAAAGCAACAGATATGAGCTGCATTTTATTGATCATCAGCTAACATCAAAGACTGCAATAAGAGAGAGCGGCAGCCCTGGTAAGATCATTTCGTTTCTTTACTTTTAATGAAGATTATTATTATTGTGTGTTAAAGCGTCTGCGACTTACTTTCACTTTGATTTGCGATAGTTTGCACGTTGGCTTGACGCTTGATGAATAGATCATCTGCGGTGATGCGTGTTGCAGCGCGCTGTCATATCTGACTATAACATAGCAGCCTGTAACACGCTTTCAAAATAACACGCTTTTTTAAAATAAAAAGCAAACGGTCTAATCATAGACTGTAAAAAATGCGCTAGACATGGCACTTTAAAAACCGAATAGTTTATTTGAAGTTCGATTACGGATATTTCACATCATGTTCGAATGCATATTCGAATATCGAATAAAAAGTGACAGCCCTACTGCCCTGAGAGCAGCGCGTAATGCACTAAAATAACAGCGATCTGAATCTATTGAGTTACTCCTGCCCTGAGAGCAGCGCGTAATGCACTAAAATAACAGCGATCTGAATCTATTGAGTTACTCCTGCCCTGAGAGCAGCGCGTAATGCACTAAAATAACAGCGATCTGAATCTATTGACTACTCCTGCCCTGAGAGCAGCGCGTAATGCACTAAAATAACAGCGATCTGAATCTATTGACTACTCCTGCCCTGAGAGCAGCGCATAATACACTAAAATAACAGCGATCTGAATCTATTGAGTTACTCCTGCCCTGAGAGCAGCGCATAATACACTAAAATAACAGCGATCTGAATCTATTGAGTACTCCTGCCCTGAGAGCAGCGCGTAATGCACTAAAATAACAGCGATCTGAATCTATTTAGTATTCCTGCCCTGAGAGCAGCGCGTAATACACTAAAATAACAGCGATCTGAATCTATTGAGTTACTCCTGCCCTGAGAGCAGCGCGTAATGCACTAAAATAACAGCGATCTGAATCTATTGAGTACTCCTGCCCTGAGAGCAGCGCGTAATGCACTAAAATAACAGCGATCTGAATCTATTGAGTTACTCCTGCCCTGAGAGCAGCGCATAATACATTAAAATAACAGCGATCTGAATCTATTGAGTTACTCCTGCCCTGAGAGCAGCGCGTAATGCACTAAAATAACAGCGATCTGAATCTATTGAGTTACTCCTGCCCTGAGAGCAGCGCATAATACATTAAAATAACAGCGATCTGAATCTATTGAGTACTCCTGCCCTGAGAGCAGCGCGTAATGCACTAAAATAACAGCGATCTGAATCTATTGAGTTACTCCTGCCCTGAGAGCAGCGCGTAATACACTAAAATAACAGCGATCTGAATCTATTGAGTACTCCTGCCCTGAGAGCAGCGCGTAATACACTAAAATAACAGCGATCTGAATCTATTGAGTTACTCCTGCCCTGAGAGCAGCGCGTAATGCACTAAAACAACAGCGATCTGAATCTATTGAGTTACTCCTGCCCTGAGAGCAGCGCGTAATGCACTAAAACAACAGCGATCTGAATCTATTGAGTTACTCCTGCCCTGAGAGCAGCGCGTAATGCACTAAAACAACAGCGATCTGAATCTATTGAGTTACTCCTGCCCTGAGAGCAGCGCGTAATGCACTAAAACAACAGCGATCTGAATCTATTGAGTTACTCCTGCCCTGAGAGCAGCGCGTAATGCACTAAAATAACAGCGATCTGAATCTATTTAATATTCCTGCCCTGAGAGCAGCGCGTAATGCACTAAAATAACAGCGATCTGAATCTATTGAGTTACTCCTGCCCTGAGAGCAGCGCGTAATGCACTAAAATAACAGCGATCTGAATCTATTGAGTTACTCCTGCCCTGAGAGCAGCGCGTAATGCACTAAAACAACAGCGATCTGAATCTATTGAGTTACTCCTGCCCTGAGAGGAGCGCATAATACACTAAAATAACAGCGATCTGAATCTATTGACTACTCCTGCCCTGAGAGCAGCGCATAATGCACTAAAACAACAGCGATCTGAATCTATTGAGTTACTCCTGCCCTGAGAGCAGCGCATAATACACTAAAATAACAGCGATCTGAATCTATTGACTACTCCTGCCCTGAGAGCAGCGCGTAATGCACTAAAACAACAGCGATCTGAATCTATTGAGTTACTCCTGCCCTGAGAGCAGCGCGTAATGCACTAAAACAACAGCGATCTGAATCTATTGAGTTACTCCTGCCCTTAGAGCAGCGCGTAATGCACTAAAACAACAGCGATCTGAATCTATTGAGTTACTCCTGCCCTGAGAGCAGCGCATAATACACTAAAATAACAGCGATCTGAATCTATTGACTACTCCTGCCCTGAGAGCAGCGCGTAATGCACTAAAACAACAGCGATCTGAATCTATTGAGTTACTCCTGCCCTGAGAGCAGCGCGTAATGCACTAAAACAACAGCGATCTGAATCTATTGAGTTACTCCTGCCCTGAGAGCAGCGTGTAATGCACTAAAATAACAGCGATCTGAATCTATTGAGTTACTCCTGCCCTGAGAGCAGCGCGTAATGCACTAAAATAACAGCGATCTGAATCTATTGAGTTACTCCTGCCCTGAGAGCAGCGCGTAATACACTAAAATAACAGCGATCTGAATCTATTGAGTACTCCTGCCCTGAGAGCAGCGCGAAATGCACTAAAACAACAGCGATCTGAATCTATTGAGTTACTCCTGCCCTGAGAGCAGCGCGTAATACACTAAAATAACAGCGATCTGAATCTATTGAGTTACTCCTGCCCTGAGAGCAGCGCGTAATACACTAAAATAACAGCGATCTGAATCTATTGAGTTACTCCTGCCCTGAGAGCAGCGCGTAATGCACTAAAACAACAGCGATCTGAATCTATTGAGTTACTCCTGCCCTGAGAGCAGCGCGTAATACACTAAAATAACAGCGATCTGAATCTATTGAGTTACTCCTGCCCTGAGAGCAGCGCGAGGACGGGAGATGTATCAGTTTGACCGTTGAAATTTCTCGGAGATTTGAACGAGTTCTGTTGTCGCATATCAATTTCACACACAGCGAGATAGCATTGGAAAAGCATGTTTTACACATAGGTTTTACACCAGTTACGTCCTAAGCAGCTATGTTGCGGTCGACTGAGTAAACAGTCGAATCAAAATGCATACAATACCATATTTAGGTCGATGATTAGTTCTGTGCATTTTAATGTTCGCTGATTATCTTAAGAAACGTTAGAGGATGCTGAATTTTAACAAAATATATGGTAAAATCACTTACCTTGCAATAAATGCGTTTTCCCCACGAAGCGTTTTTCTTGTGTGTTGCGAGTCCGACTAATAATATCCCTCTGCACGTTCAAACGTCTTGACCCCGCCTTTGCTTCCGTTTCATTGGTTGAAGCTGTAAACCAATCATTTTCCTTTCTGCCCTCAGAACATGTTTCAGTAACTAAAACTCCCATCTGCGTGTGTGTGTGTGTGTGTGTGTGTGTGTGTGTGTGTGTGTGTGTGTGTGTGTGTGTGTGTGTGTGTGTGTGTGTGTGTGTGTGTGTGTGTGTGTGTGTGTGTGTGTGTGTGTGTGTGTGTGTGTGTGTGTGTGCGTGCATGCATGACAGTCAGTTATGAGTTGTGATATTATATATAGGAACCAATGATCTGCAGTAACGTGATGACTGTCCCCTTGTGGAAAAGAAGTGCACTTCAGCATACTTTCAAAAGAGTACTTTGCAGAAATTATATACTTTAAAAGAATATACAGTACTCAACTCAACTGCAAACTGAATGCAATTTGGTCAGACACTTGAAAATGTATAGTTTAAATTTATATTAAATGCAATTATTGAACTTAAGAAAGATTTTGACCCACTTAAGTATTTATTTAATTTTTTTATAATTCTACTGTTATTGAAATATGGTTAAAGTGTATTGTTGTTTAATGTAACAAGCATTTATGATAAACTAACATATACTTTATTGTCATTTCTATTTAAACGTGTGTCACGTATTTAAATATATTGTGATTATATATATATATAATCACACATTTGTAAGGATGAAGTTGTCATTTAAAATATATGAACTTTAAATGTAATATTGCGCACTTCTTTAAAGCACGACTAAAGATTATTAAAACATTTTTTTTTACAAATTTTTACATTATTATGAAGTGTGTTAAGAAAGTCATGGAAGTGTATTCTCTTCAAGTGCACTTAAGGGGTCCATTATTATATAATTAATATATTTTTATTCATATAGAGCTTTTAAGATGTGAAGTACACTACAACAAGTACACAATTAAGCACACCCTTTAAAAGGGTCAGCGTATCTGAATTAGTTTTGGAGTCTTTTATTTTGTATCTTGCTCATGTTTCCTCTTGCTTCATTATACTGTCCTGTTATAGGCTATGGTTTATGGTTTACGTAATAAAGTGTGTTCAGGATCACTACAACCTCAACTCACCTGAGCGTCACAGTTCACTTTCATTCTATGCAAAAGCGTGGCCAGGCCATTTGATTTATTAAGAGATTTCTTTAGTGTTCCATGAAATAATGTCATAAAGGTTTCAAATAACATGTGATAGAGTGAATTTGTGGGTGAACTATGCCTTTAAATATCTTGAACAAGAGCGCAATGGTGATGGATCACACACACTCAATAAAATATTGATACAGGCTGCATCTGAAATCGCATACTTCTCTACTATATAGTAGGCGAAAAAAGTATATGACAAACAAAGTCTGAATTATCATTGGTCATAAAAAAGTGACCGACTACTACTTCCAGTGAGATTCTCAAGTGTGCAAATGATGGACACTTTACGATTTTACGATTTACGATTAGAATTTATGAATGGAGGTTACATTATAATGACAACATGGTGGATGTATACATCCAGTTTACATGTATATTACACACATTGTTAGCGGCAGAAGATGGCCGTCACATTGTTAGGACGGTTAGAAGATGGCTGTTGTCTCATGTGACCTTGTTATTTGTACACGCTGTGACTATACAAATCACAACATGTAAATAGGAAAATGTTGGCGTTATTTTGCCACTTATTGGGAGCAGTATGCTAGCTGGAGCCATTTACCTCCAGTCTTTGTGCTAAGCTAGGCTAGCGGTGGGTGCGTCAAACAGAGTTACGGCACGCACAGAGATGAGAAGGGTGTGTGTGGACTTATCTATCTCTGGGGGATACGTACGGTGAATAAGCTAAAGTCCCAAAAAGTCGGCGTGTTCCTTTAACAAAGATGAACAAATACAGTAACAAAATGTATTTATCCTGGTTACTTCATATTAGTTAATACATTAATTAATGTTAACTAATGAACCAAAGTGTTACCATCTTAACTGTATGTTCTATATATTTTTGAACCCGCAACTAACAAGGCCACCCATAAGGGGGGGTAAAAGTTTTCTGGGGCCCAGCCGCTAGGGGGGGCCATGCAGTCCACCAATAATTATGTTCATCCTTAATATAAGCAAAGGTTACCATATTTTTTTTTTGAAGCAAAATAGCACCATTAATTGTTGAAAGTGAGAAAAAAATGCATTTTATTTAATGTTGCTTGAGTAAAATGTAGCCTGTGTCATAATGAAACACCCCTTTCCTGAAAATGGTCTGAGTATGCTATTTTTTGCATAGTTATCATATAATAAAGGCTAGATGTCTTACGGCGGAGTCTCGAACGGCATCACCGGCGGCCATCTTGTCACAGGGAAGCTTTCTGTAAGGTGAGTGATCTGCACGAACACAAATCCTCTTATCTCGCTGAAATCTTGACGGATTTACAAACGGTTTGGTTTCTGACAAACGTTATTAACGTGGCTATAATTCTGGATGCTTGAACATGTTGAAATATATAATATATTATTCATAAGTACGCAGTGTCATAACTACATCTCTGACGTTTATAACAAACCAACCCGTTTGAAAATCGGTAGAAAATTGAGCAAGTTATGGTTATTTAAAAAGTACATGCACCATTAAAACAATGTTACGAGTGAGCGAGCCCCCTGTGGTAAGATGGCCGCCGTGTGCGGACGTCGACCTCCATTGGCCAGCAGCGCGGACGAGACATCTAGCCTTTATTATATGATATCTATGATTTTTTTGTACTTAATATCGCGAGCGGGCGGGTACGCTGAGCGATAAGTGAGTTGTTGTCGAAAGAGATGGATAAAGCAAAAAAGCTGGCGGGGGCTAAAAATAGAAAAAGAAAGAGGGAAAAGGAGATGGCATGTCAATTGATGCGACAGCAGCTAAATACGTGGATGGTGAAAGGCAACAGGTAGGATTTAAAGTGTGACGTACAGGCATGTAGGCTTCTGGCCATCGGGACTACTGGGAGATTCCCAGTGGGCCGACGTGCTTTTTGGGCCGATACATCTATATATATTTTTAGCCTTAGCGGCCCATAAAACTCGTACATTCGTTTAGTTTTGTTTTGCTTAATCTGTGGCGCTGGGTTAGTGCCGGTGTAATGCATTGGTCAAAAAAAGTTTGACCAATAGTTTTTTTCCTGAAAACCGGCCCACGAAACACGTAGATCAGCGGCCCATTGGTTATGTTCTTGATGGTCACTGGGCTGGCCCAATCACATCTTTAATGTGAAGTATAGAAATATACTCTTTCAAGTATAGAAATTAGTAGGCTACAAAACTAGTAATTATGAAAGTTTCCTTTATTTTTCAGTGCATTTGTTTTACAATATATGGCTATTACTATCATGGGATTAATATTATAACTATGATTATGTAGTAGTGTAATGTAGACAGACACTGTAACTAAAAGAGGTTTTCATTTTTAATTTGCACACTGAATATGGGTTGGCGTTTTTAATTTTGAACTCTCAAAGTGCACCAGATTGATGAATTTAACATTAAAAAGCACACAAAAAAAACTCACTCGTTCCTACTCACTCATTACATGGCATACTTATTTTATTTTATTTTGTATTATTATTTAATTTTGGGGGGGGGGGGGGTTGGGGGGGCTGAGTCTCTCTCAGATAAATGTATGTGTTAATGTAGGAGAGAGAGAGAGAGAGAGAGAGAGAGAGAGAGAGAGAGAGAGAGAGAGAGAGAGAGAGAGAGAGAGAGAGAGAGAGAGAGAGAGAGAGAGAGAGCACATGCATGATATGAGTAGCCTAGCAGATTTGGGGAGGGCCCATTCACTGGACCTTTTCAGGGGCCCAGTCATTTCTGTAATAAACTTTATTTCACTAAATAAAGATAATATAAAAACACAATAGAGTCGCCGATTCGTTTGTAGACCAACAAAATATTCTACTCACATTGAAGCACGGTCTTGTACACTTGAGAGTAGCCACACTCTTTGTTCGCGTTCAGATCCACAGTAAATAAAAAGCGCAGCTCCAGCGGGATGTGGGATCTGGGCATGTTTATAACGGCAGGGATGATCCTCTGGGACACGGGTCCCTCGGACAGGACCTGGTGCATCTGATACAAGCACCACTCGTCCTTCAGAAAGTGTGGGGTGAGCAGAAGCACCCAGCAGTGGCTGTCCCGCACGGCCTGCAGGATCTCAGTGGACACAGCGCCACCTAGAGGACAGTCCCGGTCCTGCAGGAAACAGCGCAGGCCTTTACAGGGATCTTCAAGGAAACCGGCCAAACTCTGCGCTAGATCAATGTCCTTCTCAGTGTGACACACACACACGTCATATCTGCGAGACGAGCGTGAGGAGGAGGAGAGCACAGAGGGAAGAGGCGTTTCCGAAGCCGGCGGTTTGGCTGATGTGGAAGGTTTGGAGGAGGAAGAGGAGATGGATGTGGTGTTGAGGTGTGAGCACTTCTGAGAACATGTGCTGGCTTTGCTTTGGTTCGACTCATTCCGTTGTTTTCCAAAACGCTGACGAAACCAGCCTGCAAAAGAATGGAATTATGAACCTATCACTGTAAAAAAAAAAAAAAAGTTGCTGCCTTAAGTGCAAACTTGGATGTTTAAGTCATTTCAAATTAAAATACATTAAACTGAGTTAAAAAAAAATGAGTTGAATCTTGTTTGACATAAACAAAGATGAAGTTGCTTAACTTATTTTGATGAGTTAAAACAATGCAAAAACATACGTTGTCATAACTTATTGATCATATCTTTTTTTTTACTGTGTATGTAATATGATATGTTTAACATTACCTGGTTTCTTTGTATTTTAAATAATTATCAAATAATCCTTTTAATATATAAAATGTATCACAACTCTATGGTCAAGTACTGGTTACATTTTTTGGAAACTTTACTATTTGTAATGTTTTTGAAACAAGCCATTATTTGATCACAAATACAGAAAAAAACAGTAAAATTGTGAAATATTATTACAATTTAAAATAATGTTTTGCATCGTTCTGCATCGTTACTCCAGTGTCACACGATCATTCAGAAATCAGATTTATTATCAATGTTGGAAATAGTTGTGCTGCTTAATTTTTTTTTTATCACCTGTGATACTTTTTTCAGGATTCTTTGATGAATAAAAAGTTTTTAAAAAATAAGAGCATTTATTTAAAATAGAAATATTTTTTTCAAAATACCGTTCAAAAGTTTCTGGTCCGTTTGTTAAAAAATTAAGAATTTTTTATTCTGCAAAGATGTGTTAAAATGAAAAAAAAAGAGAGAAAGATTTATATAGTTAGAAAAGATTTATATTGTGAATAAATTCTGTTATTTTTAAAACATTTTATTCATCAATGAATCATGAAAAGAGTCTCAAGAGTCCACAACAATATTAAGCAGCACAACTGATTGCTGTGTGTTGTAATATGTCCCATAATGAATAGTGTTAATGCTAAAAGTGTGTCATGTGTCTGCACTGTTCGTGTGGTCCTGCTATCAATCACAATCTACAATCTCTATCTTGCCTCATACATAATTATTAACTTCTGCCTTTATAGACAACTCAGACAAGACAATGCAACACGACACTGAGGCTTACCCATAATGCTGCTGGCGCGGTTTTCCTCCATTCTTCTCCATCCTTTCAAGGATATAAACTACAACAGGCACACATGCAAACAATATTGCACAGTGCATCATACCATACACACAAAAGTATCTTTCATATGATATAAAAAAAACTGCATGACATGCACAGTGTCGTCTGTGTAATATTAATATCAGTTCCACATTTTTTCAGGATCACTTTTACTTTGTTAAGCCTGAATAGTTACATTTGTGATTGTTATGAAGTAAACTGCAAGTTAATATTGTCATTATATCATATTCAAAGCATAATGAACAGGTGCAATGTTCGACGGTGAGTAGATCAGCACTTACGGTTGTGTTGGGATGAAGAGAGAGAGCAGGTCGTCTGAGGCTCTGGTGCAGAAGATATTTGAGGAAGTTCACACCATCGGAAGGCATGCGTCATTATGCACATCGTATCATAACTTGTGGCCGTTTAAAACAAAATCATGATGATAACAAAAACAAATAGGAAGACCGTATACAAAAAGAGGAAGTGCAGAAAGCAAAGGGTGTCGTTTTGGATTTACTTTTGAGAGTTTAGATGTATTACAGAATTCTGAAACTAAAGCAGAAACAGTTTCCATTCTTGTCTTCTGTTGGGATTCCCCCAGTTATGATAAGAAACGGGCGTGGTCAATAATTCACCATGTAGAGAAACGAGTCAACTGTGGGAAGCTTTTTCACGCCACAGTTGCTACATTAATATGCACGTGCATTCAACATGCATTCATAGGACTCCATTAATATAGGAACTATTTAATAATGTTACATCATTAACAAATAAATACCAAAAAGTTACATGGTTTTTGCATCATTTCGAGATGTAAAAATGTCTGGATTGGGCAGGAATTAAAAAAAAATATGGTTTTATTGTTATTTAATAAGTATTATAATTTGTAATTAACTTTTATTATATATATATATATATATATATATATATATATATATATATATATATATATATATATATATATATATATATATATATATGTATTCACTCAATGATTAAGAAACAAGGAAAGACGATTGAAACTGAAATATGGAAATATAATAAAAATAGAAAACAGATGGTTGCTCAGTCTTCCGTAAGACTTTAAAGGGGTGGTTTAATACCCTTTTCACAAGATGTAAAATAAATATCTGAAGTCCCCAGAGTGTGTGTGTGTGTGTGAAGTTTTAGCACAAAGTATCCCACAGATATTTTTATAAAGCATGTTAAAGTTGTGACTTTTTGAGGGTTTGCAAAAACGCCCCGTTTTGTGTCTGGCCCTTTAAATGCAAATGAGCTGCTGCAGAGGGCGGGGTTTCAAGAGCTCGCGTGTGTAGGCCTGTTTATGCTTCTGCGTCGAATCGATGGTGTACCCCCGCGAACCCCTAGGCTTGTTTGAGATGCGCCTTGCCTCGCCTGAATTGTAGTCGAGAGTAGGCGGCTGCAGTGAGGGGAGGAGTGAAAAAAGCGCAGGCAAGCCGGACAGTTCTCTCTTCTCACAGTGGATCTGACCATGGATCTGACAGCTGTGAGATCAAAGATGGATATCGCGGGATTCACGGAGTTCACGCTCGTGCACAGTGTTGGTAATAAACTGGATGTAATTTAAGTTCTGTTGCTTTTATATGAAAATAAATATAATGAACAAGACACCCAAAGCACTTATTCAATCCCTCTCCAAGTAGCCTACGTGTTTATCAATCATTTGTTTCTTTACTACAGACGTGTTTTTATATATGGCCTATAGCCTATATATATAGGCTATATATATTTTTTTTTTATAAAAATGACATAATCACATAATCCATAGAGATCGCACTGTCAGAGAGTTTGGGAATACTCACACATAATGTATACACATAAAAACACGAAATCAGAGTTTTAAATTCAAACATTTAAAAAAAGAACAATACATCACGGTTGTTTAAACCAATGAGCATTAAGCTGTGTCGTCAGCAAGTCGTTTCCCATCATGCTTTTGAACCGCGCAGTCGGTGGAGAGCAACTGCGCTCGACTGCAGAATCCGACAGGTGTGCCTTGCGCTCGCGAGTGATTTTTGACATACGTCAGCATGACATCAGAGCCAGGCGGAACACAGTCGGACACATTTCTAACCGGCATGCATCTCGCGGTGATCACCGGTGATCGGTTCTGCGCAGATTTTGCTCATCTCAAACAAGCCTCCTCTCTGACCCCTCCGCCGTAGCTCGACGTGCACCTCCAAAAAATTATAACTACGTGGTCACACACCACAAGGGCTGTGATTGGTCAGATTATACATCATTTCCGGAGTGTAGCTTTTCCGGTTTCCCGCTATACCGCCATTCTTAAAGTGACCACTGCACTGTTTGTTTCAACGACGTCTTCTTTTTCTTCTTCGATTAAACATTTGCAATAAAATCATTTGTTGTTCAACGTGATTAGTGATTAGTTGCTGATGTCTCTAACCCGGGAGGAATGTTGTGTAGTCCTAGGCTACCAGCCGTTTGTTGTAGTCCTTTTCTTTAAAAGCAAATATCTCCCTTTGCTGTGAACTTTGAGCGTTGTAACTTTACAGATGTTGTTTATCCTCAAACAAAAGTTAGAAACGTGAAATCATACTTTACCACCCCTTTAACTCTTTGTATGTTTTTCTATATTTGCCCAAAAAGAATCCTGAATTAGAATTTTAAAAAGAATTGAACAATGTTCACAGAAAGCGCAATAAGTGCATTTTTTTAACTAGTGTAGCAGGGTGACTGAAACCACTTATGATGATTCCATTCACCTGTGCTTAGTTTAAGCCCCCGCCCCTTTCTTGTATGATATATGGGAGGTGTGGTTGCTACATGGTATGCGTCTTGGTATTGTCCTTGTGACGTCATCCGTGGTTGCCGCAAGCTTGGACTGTAAGCTGGCTTCCTCCTTTGCTGTGTGCTTGCTGCCCACACCTCGCAGGTATTAGTAGCCGTTTTTTATATAACAAGAATAAATTGATTGTGGCTGGTTACTTACGTTTTGTTTTTGGTGGCATTGATAGCATGTCATTGATAGCATGTGTTCCTGACTGAGCTGCTGTATTGCAATATGATGCGCGACTGCGAACCGGTTTGCGCGCCGGGATCACCCCGTGGTATGTAAGATTTTAGTTTTGTGTGTTAATAATTTGCTTCTGTTTTTAACATTATCTTTCTGCTCGGCAGGCTCCCCCTGCATAATTGACGGCCTCTTGGGCTATTCGTAAGAATCGAGTATCAATGCTGAACTGGGATCGCTTATAATTGCGACTGCGTCGCTGTTTTGCCTCAACGTCATCAGGATAGTAACTTTTAGTATGTTTCTGTTGCACGTACATTACTTGTAAGTATGGTGCGACTCGTCTGATTGTGCGGGCGGGCTGTCTTCTCTGGCTGCCGCCTATGGAACTCCATTGATTTATAAATCTATATGATTAAATGTTTTTGTTTTATTTCTTTGTTTATTTCTCTTTGTATTTTTGATCACTGAAACCGAGTGGATTTTGGTTTCATGTGGTATTTTGAGTCCTAATTTTAGGTCAAGGGTTTGAATCCTTGAGGTATTTGACATCTTATCTTCCCTGAGCTGTATTTGTTCGTTGTGTGTTTTTTTTATTGTTTTCTTTGTTGCAGGAGCTGGGTGTTTCTGGAGGGTGAAGGCGAAACTGCCATCTGTGTGGTGTGCTCACACCTAGTGCTGTGTCTTCTGGTATCTAACCTTCACGTGTGTGTGTGGCTGGGTATTTGTAGTGGACTATTGGGGGGGTAGTTTTCAAATTGGCAGCCGACCCTTACCTCCAGATACCTCTGCTCCTGGTTGAGTTTCTTTAAATTCAGTGGTATGTATGTATGTATGTGAGTGGATTCTGATCGATGGTGTTCCTTATATTTTAATGCCAGTGTAAGAGTTTTTAACTGTGAATTTCCAAATATTTATTCAACAATTATGGAGAAAATAAAGCTTTTCTACTTATATGACTCTGTCTTTTCACCCATCCAACCAAACGAACCTGTGTGCCATTAGGGCGATTTCCCTGGTTTTCCGGGGTGGCGTAGTCGATCATATTTTGCCGTTTCTGTTAAAAGTGGGGTAACCCTCACTCCATTCCTTTATACTCCCAACGCTACACTAGAAAAGAAAGTTGGACAAGACTGACTAAACAAAGCCTCAATCAAACTCATATTCCAACTTGAAATGTAGCCAACCCCTAAATTTTGTATTTTGCCTAACCGTGATCATAACAAGCAACGTATATAGGCTATATATATATATATATATATATATGTGCATATTAAAGTGTGTGCATGCCAATTCTCACGCCGAGGACACTGACACCGACACACAGGACAGATAGGGTGACCACCAGTCCCGCTTTGCGTTGTACCGCACAGCATTTTCACCCCTTGTCCCGCACGTCACATATTGAGAAAATGTCCCGCATTTCCATCAGTCTGTTGGTTTTTAATGATCATATTAAGAAAACGTGCATGCGATCTTTTGCCTTTTTAAGAAAGCATTTTATTTATTATTTTTGTGGCGTAGTTTTTCACCTATATTTAACAGCGCTTCGTCAGAAGTGCAAATACAACACCAGCCGTTTTTAAAATCCTATCCAATGGTTGAAATTAAAGGAGTAAACACGGTCACTGGTAGGTTGTGGCGGCTGTCAATCAAAATGTGGAGCAGTGATTCGTTCCATGTGTTCAACTTATTGCCTGCTGTGGTTGTTCTAATTCACATCCTTTCTAAAAAAAATATAAAAGTTTTTGGTTTAATAGATTCTTAATATATAAGACTGTCAATTAACTCATTTTATGTTGTTTTTTATTTGATTTGATCTTTATTTATTTTGTTGGATTTTAGTTGGACTTGGTCAGAACTGTTTCAAAAATAGTTATGCATGCCTGCTGCCTTTGGGCTCAGTGATATTGAACTTAAATGACATGTAAAATAAAGACATTTTATATTACATTGTAATGTAATGGTGTTTTCTGGAAGGGACTAAAGAACAAATCATTTTAATCAGCTGAAAGGCAGAATTCAAATGTTTTTATTAAGTTAGATAGACATTATATAACAGTTTCAGGTTATTTTTTAGTGTTGGTAACATGTCCCACATTGTCCCACACAAACTTAGTAATCGTCCCACATTTGGTTTGTTTGATGGTGGTCACCCTAAGGACAGAGGAGGTACTCTCGATGTGAAACAAACTCTCAGCTCTCAGATTCTGTCCATTTTATTACGAAATTTAGACACTAAATACCGTTTTGGCGCTTGTAGGCTAAATGTGACGTGAACCGATCATCTGTTACTTTTTATTTAAAGATACAGTATAGACTACAACTTACCGAAAGATGTCTCATACATATTATCGATCAATACATTACATCAGAACGTTACATTTACCTCAGGAAAGCCATTTAATGTCCATAGAGCTATAGGAGTATTTTACTAAATATGTTTAGGGCCTACTATATTTATTATAGTTTTTACTTATGTCGTTAAATAAGTGTTATTATAATGAAAACCACATTATATTTTATTTAATTAGTTATTTTTAACCTTGAATAATACCAGCCGATAGGGATTTTTTCTTGAGAAAAATTAACATGTAGGCGATCTACTGTAGGCTACCTAATTTTAATCCGAATGAGTCAATATTGAAGTCAATGAGTCAATATTCAAATTTGGAATCAAGCAATATGCTAATACAAACAATAGCCTACCAGTCATCTGTGTAAACATTGTAATATGTTGTCACTTAACTCAATAAAATTCTGTTTAGTACCAAATGTTGTGATAATCACAATTAGCCTACACATATTGTGATGCAAGTTGTTTTTTCATAGTTGTGTAATTTATAATATAATATTTATAATAAATAATATAATAAATAATATTTTATTTGAATTATTATTGTTAAAAAAAAATCATTTTTTCTTTTCTCCTCTGCAATATCTTACAATTCTGCAACTTTGTAAAGTTTGCTGTGGTGGAGCGGTATATTCTTATTGAAAGATATTTTATTTTTGTACCAAACTCATTACTCATTAAAAATTATGAAAAAACAATGCTGTGCTGCGCATAAATTATTTATAATAAATACTGCAATATTACACACACACGCACGCACACACACACACACACACACCGTTTTGATTTCATAACGCCTTGTAGTGACTTCTTTATTGCCCTGCTTGATGACTTTTATTTTGAAAACACATACCGGATATGCAGACGCAGCGCTCATACTGAATGAGGTACGTAAACAGCAGTTGCTACAACGGATGCCACTTTATATCTTTAAAGTAAAGTCACCATTAGCACATGCAAGTTCGTTATGTGTGTGTTATTTAAACAGATCAGCATGAAGACTCCCGTCAGTGTTCTCCGGCTGCCCCGCGGCCCGGACCCGAACAGCCGAGGCTTCGACCCGAACTCCCCGCGCTTCATCGCTCTGTGTCCCACAACACTCTCCTCCTCCTCCTCATCTGGAGCTGTTGATGAAGAGGAGCAGCGACTGCGCTCAGATCTGCGCGAGAGGTTTCTGCGGACTCTCTTATTGATGACTGACAAACAAGTTGAGTTCAACATGCACGAGAAAGTGCGCGTGCGCGCCCGGTTCGGCGCCTCGGACATAGACGTGCTGAACTTCCAGGTGTCCGGCCTGGAGACTCCTCTCGGTGTCCAGAAAGAAGCGCTTCTGCGATGCCAGGATGTGATTTCATGCTCGTTTGAACTGTGAGAGTTGAGCTGAGCCACTGGAGGGCGCTGGGCGTGTTGGGATTGTGTGATGATGATGATGATGATGCCGAAGGTTTAATGGGTTCAAAGAAGCTTCTCGTTGGTTTCTTGTTTTTCATGCTGTTGTTTGTAATAAACGTTTGCAATGTTCAGAATTGTATTCGGATTTTTTTTTTTTTTAAATCAAAGATTCCTTAATATTATTGGTAACACTTTACAATAAGGTTAATTAGTTAACTACCTAAGAATGAACAATACTTCTTCAGCATGTATTAATATTAGTTAATATTAATATTAATACAAATACGTTATTAAAATCAAAGGTTGTATTTGTTAACATTAGTTAGTGCACTGTGAACTAACATGAACAAACTGAATTGTTGAGCAACTGAATTGCTCATTGTTAGTTAATACATTACCTAATGTTAACTAATGAACCTTATTGTAAACAAAGTGTTATAATATATTTAAGTTAAGTCATTAGTGCACTGTGAACTAACATGAACAACTGTATTTTTATTAACTAACATTAACAAAGATTAATAAATACTGTAACAAATAAATTGCTCATTGTTAGTTAATACATTACCTAATGTTAACTAATGAACCTTATTGTAAAGTGTTATAATATATATTTTTTAAGTTATTAATCAAAACTGCCCCAAAATGAGTCACAACATTGCAAATGTGTGCTATAAATGACTAATTATTTTGGAGCCTTATACATATGGCATCTATGTGCAGAACTTTTCTATAGACTGAGATAAATAGATTTTATTTTATTTCATGAAAATATATCTGTCTTTCTATTTTAGGGGTCCGTTGAGTCTGAATCTGATTTTTTTTAAAATAAAATATTCCTTAATATTCTTGGTAACACTTTTCAATAAGGTTAATTAGTTAACTACCGAATATGAACTAAGAATGAACAATACTTCTTCAGCATGTATTAATCTTAGTTAATATTAATACAAATACGTTATTAAAGTCAAATGTTGTATTTGTTAACATTAGTTAGTGCACTGTGAACTAACATGAACAAACAAAATGAACAACTGTATTTTTATTAAAAAAGATTAATACTGTAACAAAGGAATTGCTCATTGTTAGTTAATACAATATTATTTATATATTAATATTATTGGTAACACTTTACAATAAGGTTAATTAGTTAACTACCTAAGAATGAACAATACTTCTTCAGCGTGTACAGAAACACTAGAGTGACGACACTCACTGTGCTCATGCTCAGTTAGTTCCCCTCCATTCTTGCCAAAAAGGGAGCCACATTTGAAACTTCCTGATGGAGTTATCTACAAAAGGTTGTTTTTTGTGTAAAAAAAAATACTTTTTTTTCTGATGTACTTTTTTGGATACTGTTATAAGATCAAATGTCTATGAATTCAAACAAGTATTATTTAGAATCACTGTTTTGTAAGCTAAAAATAAAAATGGCTAACAAGTGTCAAACTTGCAGTCAAGCTAGCTTACATGAGATGAAAACATGGTTGGTGTTACCAACGTCCCGTTACAACCGTCCCAGTATCACCAACCAAGTGTCATTTAGGCCTATATTTTAAAAACTAATCAAAAAAAAAAAAATCCTGTTAATTTGCTAATTAAAAGTAAAATGAGCACTGTGCATTGCAAATTAAATGTAAAAGTTTAAATGTAAACTTTTTTGAGGTGTTCTACCCATTAAATCATTTTCTTGCATTATAATTTGACGGTTGCACCTCTTTTTTTGTCATGTAGTATGAAAAGAAGGTAATCATTACTTAAAAACATGAAATTAATAGTCACAATAACATGATTGATAAATAATATTTTCCATTTTGCGTATATGATTGATTAATTATGTATATTTTAGACGTGTTACAACCGTCCCTGTACACTGGGACGGTTGTAACAGTGGAGAGACTGTATTAAAATCAATTTTGCAAGCTTTACATATTTCATAAAACCACTTAAATACATTGTTTCAGCAGTTGACAGATTGAAGTTTATAATATAATAAATTGGTTATTCCAGTATAAATGGTTTTTGATGTATTGCTAAAAATTGCTAAAAGTGTTACAACTGTCCCTGGTCTCCCTATTAATCTTAGTTAATATTAATACAAATACGTTATTAAAATCAAATGTTGTATTTGTTCACATTAGTTAATGCACTGTGAACTAACATGAACAAACAATGAATTGTTTGCAATTGTTGAGCAACTGAACTGCTCATTGTTAGTTAATACAATGTTAACTAATGAAACTTATTGTAAAGTGTTATAATATTTTTTTTAAGTT